>NC_057812.1:704287360-704442157 GCF_018294505.1 Triticum aestivum | reverse complement strand
CAATGCCGACAAAGCCATTGCGAACGGGCACCTGCATGGATACAAGTTACACATATCTTAGCAAAGGCGTCATATAGTCGTTACATGAGTCGTTTACTACTAATCCATAGACTTACCGAGAGACCTCTAATCGAATAGATCATGAGCGGAAACTAGCACAAGCTTGATACCGACATTGGGAACGATTTATGGTGAAAATGATACAAAAGTGTCGATGTTGTCATATCCGGGGAAGCCACATATATGGACTTCCCACAAAGCATCTAGAAGAGTGCAAGAAAGAGTACTGTGTCGACGCCTCCATGAGATGAACAATGCCCCCGGCATCATCACCACTAGCATTGCCCATGGTGGAGATAAGTTTCACCCACGCACAAATTTAACCTTTTATCGGTCTAGAGGAGTAATCTACCCAAATCAATGAACAGTCTCATAGTTAGACTGGCAAGCCCCGCATGTTGTCGAGCATTGCCGTTTAACCATCTCCGACTGTTTTTATCTCCTGATCCACCACCTTAACAATCATGGCATAAGCCTGTAGCGTCGCCATGCACCGCCCGCTGTCATGTCACTCCACTCCAGATCAAGGAACGGAATCACGATGACTGACGTGCACACCCTCTATCCCCACCACACCACCAAAATCAGCGCAACTCATACCGCACAGAGGTACCACCATCGACCCGTTTCCATACGCAGCTTCCCGGTGGTCGCCATGGCACGCAACACATACACATAGAGTTGCCGCACCTCCAAGATCCGTGGAGCCTATCTGTCTGCCTCGTGAAGCCAACTCATCGTCGCCCAACACACGAGCATCGTGTCTCCGTCCGGCGAAATGTGCTCGTGGAGAGACCCCCATTGTCGCGGTCCATTGTTGATGACTTTGTTGGGCGTCATCCGCCGACAACAAAAAGGAAAGGAGGAGGATGGTGGCAGCTAGAGTTCCACCTTCCGAGTCACCCATGGGATTGTCACAGGGCCTAGGCCGAAACAAAAGACAAATTCATTTCCCAAACAGTGCACAAGATTATCTCGTTGCCCTAAATAAGACTTAGGTTCCAACCCTTCTTTTTGTTTCCCCTATACACTTGAAACTGCGAAAATGTGAGCTTAATTTCTTGTTTCAGAGTTTACTTTTTTTTGCAGGGATGTTTCAGAGTTTATACTATGAAAAGAAAAGAAAGCATCACTTCTCAGGAACTTGTCATTCATATTTATCAACAAATTCCCCATGCTTTCTCTCCGTATGGGAGATAGCGAGGCCATCCATCATGCTTGGTTTCTAATGATGATGTGGGAATCGTACTTTTGTCCAGAGTATGGCCTCCTTTGGTTCATAGAGTAGGAAAATTATAGGAATAAAAAAGTCATAGGAAATGAGATGGCATGCATCTCAAATCCTATAAGTAGGAATAGGAAAGGAGATGTCCTTTGTTTCACATTATAGAATCTTTTTCCATCGAGCTTAGGCTAATGTTTATTTTCCTATGAAATGTGAAGGATAGGAAGAGTTCCTCCATAAAAATAGGATTTCATTCCTACAAACCAAAGAGCTCTACAGGAATTTTTCCTGTAAAAATCCTACTCTATGAAATTCCTACAAAATTTCTCCAAACCAAAGAAGGCCTATATTTTTTTCTCATCGACAAAGTGAGATTCAATTGGGATCTGTGGCGAGCTTTGTAGGTTCACGTGCCAAACGGCCGCTCTTTCCGAGCACGGTACCATCGGGAAGATCCAAACAAAAGGCCGAGTAAAACTAGTGCCAAGTAGTGGCAGATAAATCCAACCATCCATCACCTTATAATATGATGCCCAGTCAAAGAAGCGATGCACGCTGGATCGGAACCAAGGAAAACCGGAGCAGAAACCTACACATGCGCCGAGCGGACGTGTAGATGGAACGAAAGAGTTGTGATAAAAAATGGTGAGCCGCTGTATAGACGAGAGGCTGCGGCCGGATGCAGCAAAGCAAGCTGGGTTCGAGCGTCCCGCTCCACACTGGGCTGCGGCCGCACGATGATGAGCTCTTGCGCAGATGTGCGATGGATATTACAGACCAAGGAAACAATGTGAATGTGAACCAAGCTGACTGCACTGCTGCAGCCGTGGTATACTACAGTGTAACAGAATCTCCCTAGCTAGTCTTCTCTTCGGCTAATGAGCTGGTCCTTCGGGAGCTGGTTAGCCACGATGGAGCTGCGCGTTCGTGCTGATCAATACAGTGCAGTTTTCGTGTGGCATCCTATCTTTTGTCTCTTACACTGAACCACGACCAACATGCCCGGGCATATAAATCCATCATCATCTTACATTCCCAGTCAAAAAAGGATGGATCCACGCTGGATCGCAAGAAAGAAGAAGCCCACCTAGCGTGGGTGGACGGGACGCCGAGCCGAGCCGACATGCGGCGGGTGTGACGGAGCAGGAACGGAACGGGAGTGCTGTGATAAAAGAATGGTGCGCTCAAGAACTAGTTCCATCGTCCATGCGTGGTGGCAGAGGTTGCGGCCGGGCGCAGCAAAGCAAGCGAGCTGGACTCAACGGGCGTCTCGCTCCAGACATATGACACGGAGCTCCGGTGCAATGGAAGGGGCTAGCGTGCTTTAGAAGGGGGGCGTGACTGACTGCGAGGACATGTCCCTCTTCTACACGGGTACTTCACGCTGGTCTCTGAACCCTGAAGCAACGCTGCAGTAGCCATGGCGGTCTGGACAGTGCAAATAAGACTGTGATGCGGCCTACAATTTGTTATAGGGACTCCGGGGTTGCCCTTTGGGTCTTCTTTCTCTCGTCGGTCTTTCGAAATTCCCTCCCAATCAATCTTCTACTCCCAAAATATAAGAACGTTTTACAAGCTGCTCGTCTCATACCACAGAACTTTTTACATGCTGTTTCATATAATGAACACAAGCGCTATGGACTTAACCAAGGTCAAGATTGTAATCTTTGTTTTGATTGGGATGCGCCTGTTCCAAGCACTAGTGCAACGCTTGGCCGGCGCATGAAAACCATCCATGTAGCGAGCTACATAGATAAATTCTCTTCCATAAAAAATAACTTAATATCTCATGAACCCGTAGATTCACGGGTCAGATATTAAACTGATAAGAATAGATACTACACTTGATCTTAGCCAAGAGGCCGAGAAAGGTATGTCTTGAACGGTGACCCTGCGTCTGATTATATTGCTTTACGATCCGCCTCTGCTCAGTTGCAAAGGCGATGTGGGATTATTCAAATAAGTCGATGATGCGTTTTTTTGAGGGCTCGATGATGCGTGTTCCCGCAAGAAAAACAAAGCCCTCGAGTAGTACTGCTCCTCCAACCAGCGACGCGGGCCGGTCAGGTGAACCTGGCTGTCCCGTCTGGCCCACATGGCCCATGGCCCAAATTCTCCACAGAGAAGAGATGACCATAATTAGAGTTCCTCAAAAAAAAAGGTGACCTTAATTAGAGTATAAGATTGCCGGTCTGTTTCTCCTTTTACACTCACTAGATGACTCGTTGCGCCAATGGCGCAAAGACCGAGAGGGAGCCAAATATTGTGAGAATATTTAGACACCCAAGTCGAAAACCAAATGTGGCCAACACTCCCGCATCTCTGCTTGGAAGCCGCCTTTTGTCACCGGATATAACGACCTGTTGCGCCAATGGCGCAAAAGGCAAGAGCGAACCAAGCTTTTAATCATGCGAGTAAGAATATTTGGAGACCAATGATCAACAAAAGGCATCAATGTTATGGTCTTCGAGAGAAGATCGACATCATTTTCCCCTATTTTCACAGCTGATTCTATTAAAGAACTAAATGCAGCCACTTAGGGTCATATTCTTAATAGCGTAGAAAGGGAAGCACTAAGGATCCAAAAGCAAGTGCATATCTATTTGTAATGAAAAGAGATGCCTCCCAGTTATCTCTAATCCCATAACAAGAAAGCAGTACTATGTAGTGTAGAAATCATAACCAGAATTATTCATATATGAAACAAACACCAAGCAGTAAAATCAAACAACAAATATCATTGCCTAATCAGTCATCCTTCATCTCTAGTTTTAGTCTGATGGCCTAGGACAACCCAATTAGAAAAGAAGAATGGACTTGCTGGAAGCATATAGGAAATGATTCAACGCTGAGATATTCAATACTGATTGTTAATGCATCACTCCCTAATATCATACACTCTTTGCGCATCGGGAATTTCTCTTTGAACTAACATGGACAATGTATAAATGATTTAACCTGCCATGCCTTATTTTGTTCTCATGCAAAGGCAATTAAAACCAAAAAATCATGTGGGTATTTGTAACAACTATAATGTGGTATCTAAAATTGATTGAAAGAGAAAGAAAGATAATTAAGGTCATCTGCATTGATACTTGTATAGTAGTTTAGATGGATGATCCACTCTTTATAGGAAACAATAATCCACAAGGGAATATAACCAACTGCTGAGCGCATCACACATGGCACAAAAACATTATGAACATGAAGTTTGCCATACAAGCTATAGGTGACAATACAGATTAATGACGATGTCTCCAGGGAGTGAATAGTGAGACGAAGATGTTTTGGCATGCATCTGAAGGAACAGTTCTCATAATTTAGGAGAGCGTCAAAGGCTGCATGGTATGATTGGATAATCAGCATTCCTGAACAGATCTGACATTCACCAATTTTATCTAATATTGTGTATAAACCCAAACAATTAATAGAAAACTTATTACCAAAAGTACATCTCATTCATATGATAACTATTCAGAATACTCAAAACTAAAATTAGAGAAGAACAAAAGCGAAACTATTTCTGTAAGCTCAAAGAAATTTGGCAACCATCTTAATACGTCACCTAATATATGCAGAGTATTTTAAAGAGAACCAAAAGTTTACTTCCTGAATATTTACAGGTGATCAAGAACTAAACCATATTAATACTTGTTCGTACAATGCAACTGAATAACCGCACGGCACACTGGACAATCCAACCTAGCATGCTACCAAACCATGTCATTTCATAATTTTCTTAAGAGTTCTAGAGAAGCCTCACCTTTGTTGGTGTTCACCAGCGCCATGCTGCCCATGGAGAGCCCAGCTACGTGCATACAGCTTGGTCCCAAAGATGAATGGCTTCGGACTTTTTTGAGATAGCTCGCCACATATTCCATCTGCTGCCCATGGAGAGCCCAGCTACGTGCATACAGCTTGGTCCCAAAGATGAATGGCTTCGGACTTTTTTGAGATAGCTCACCACATATTCCATCTGGTGCCAAAGATAGATGACTAATATTCAGAAGAATAGGAACATCAGAAAATGGCCTTAAGTTAAATCATGTCACAAAGGTGAAGGCCAATAAGAGTATAATGACAACCCCAATCTTCATTATAAATAAAAGGTCATGTCAACCGATAAAATTCATGGATTATATTCATGCAAATACTTAACCTAAAAGAGAGCACTGCATATAGTAAGCTACTGAGCTTTCTCGACAACATGAATTGATGGATCTATTTAAGATTGTTCTGTGTCTGGTGCGGATTTAAATAATGTATTAAAAAGGCAATAGGAAAATGGCACAAGAAACATAACTTGGGCCTAACGCATATGCTAAATATGGGGTGCTACTGATAAGCAACCTTGGTTTGGTATGTGAGACAAAAGTTGTTGTTTCATATAGTTCTAACCATGTTTCTATAAACTGTTGTAATTAGGACAAGGATAATTTACAAAGATGATTTGCCATAGAAAATAAATATGATATAGATGAGGTAAACACTGCATATAGATTTAAATTAGTGGTTTTATGATTAAACATAGATCCAAAGGCGATAAATCATTAGTACCGACCATACTTCATAGTGGGCCCATAATCCAGAAAATCAGAAGTAAACACACGCTCAATAGCCTTAACCTTAACGATATATTTAAGGGAAATAACACACATGGTTAGCGTTGGAGGAGGCACCCATAACCCGTTGCGCCATTGGCCCAAGTAGCCGATTAGAACCAAAAAATATTTGCTTATTAAAGACTACTCCAGTAAAGCCAAATAGAAGGGGAATACCATTGAGAGGATAGAGAGAGAACACTTTTATTGCATCGTCAATGGACACAGTAATAACCAATGTCCAGTACATGAAAAAATAGATCACTTCATCATACCTTCTCTTTATTGTTGTGGCTTGAACAAATCACTTCATCTGACCGGAATGTCAGCATCATTTCTTTTGGTTTGCTGCCAAGTATTATGTTTTCTTTAATTGATGGCAGGCACATGAATCAGTAAATACAGAAACTAAGCATACACTCCTATTCATATTGCCTTATGAATGTTACCATGCTACTGAATTCTGGTGTTGTAATGCGATACAACAAAAAACTGCATAATTATCAGTTTTTATGGAACCAGTTCCACATAACTCTGGTGTTGTAATGTGATACAACGAAAAAGTGTGTAATTCTGGTGTTGTAATGCCAATCCTACTAAATATCAGCATCATTGCTCAGTTACCTGCATGCCTAGAGGTAATTTTTTATTTCACGGAAATTATCTCAGAAGGCTAGAACTAAGCCAAATCACATCAATTACTCACTCGAAATCAAATTACTCAAAGGGTACTAAAGACCCAAGAGAACTAAGAATTTAGCCCATTGCTAATTTTTCTATCGAAAGATCAGGAAAGAAAAGAAACAAGCAATTTGCTACTATCTGTTACCATCTTTCTTTTTAGACAATGATTGCATAAGTAAGTCTGAAACTAAAAAGGTACCAACCATAGAACCAGGATCTACTGTATTTTTTTCCTTTTCACCTATATGTAGATACACTTTTTTGGTAAGATGAGAACCTGATAGAAGAAAGTTAATGTTTGGTTGAAAGAGTAGAATTGAGCGAATATTTTCTAGGATAGTGGAGGAGGCCAGAACTAAGCCAACTCATAGCAATTACTCACTTGCATCAAATTACTCAAAGGGTGCTAAAGACCCAAGAGAACTAAGGAATTAAGCCTGTTGCTAATTTTTCTATCGAAAGATCGGGAAAGAAAAGTAACAAGCAATTTACTACTATCTGTTACCATCTTTCTTTTTGGACAATGATTGCATAAGTTTGAAACTAAAGAGGTACCAACCATAGAACGAAGATCTACTGTATTTTTTTCCTTTTCAGCAATTTGTAAATGCACTTTTTTTGTAAGATGAGAACCTGACCGAATAAAGTTAATGTCTGGTTGAAATAGCAGAATTGTAGGGAATATTTCTATAAGTACCTAACAGGACCAAGTGCCTAATTCAGAGTCCAACAATGTAAAGTGAAGAAAGTACTATATTTACAATCCATAATGTACATATCATTCTCTAGTCTGGCAAATACAAGTTATATGTTCTTTCACCATCTAGGCAGACCATCAACCACAATTTGATGCTTAAAGAAATTAATTACATGGAGGATTTTGAGTGGCGATGATAGTAAGTAACTCACCTGAGAATACAAATTGAAGTGTAGCTCACACAGGGCTGGACAGGTGCTTGGTAGAGCATCCAGTTTTGGTTATCTGGAGTGAAACACTAAACTTATCAGATTTAAGATGAAAATAATGGAGCTTATTAAAGGAACAGGGCATAAAGGTAAGTGGACGCATGCAGTGTTATTATGGGCATGCTTTTCCTTTAAGCCTAGGGACGTCGTGTTGATGTTAGTAATAAGTAACAAGAAGCATTTATGTTGTGTGATTGGAATGAAATGACACATAATTATGATCTCACCGAATAAGGCAGATGTACGTATCCTTCCACGGAAAGTCCAGGGTTAAAAAGCTGGACCCAGAAAACTGCATTCTCCTAGAGACTTCCTTGGACTGCCACACAATCCCCTCCACTGTACTGCTCATCCTTTAAAATATTTTAACCAGCGAAATAACGCTTATAGATTGGCAAAGACTGCACAAGCTATAATATGACATATAAGGAAAATAAAAATGATATACTATCTGATAAGAGAGCATAAAGGAAGCACAAGAAGAGTAGTATTCCTTTTGGAAAGGAATAGATTTAGCATTCAGGGAGAATGAACAAGCAAGTCGCAAGATCACGTTCTTCACAAGGAAATTAGATGGGCCAAAGAATGCATCTCATATTCATCGGAGGACGAAGCTTTGCTAGCAGAATCATTATGCAGTGGTATTTTCATCAAAAAAAATCCATTCCTAACTACTATATGTAGTTCAGGTTTTGACAGATCGTCATGGTATTATACGCTATCCACTGCCAAAAGGTTACACTATTTTTCTACCAAGATTTTTGACAAAGTAAATGTCCTTTTTAGATGGTACTTCTACATGTAGCATCTTAATCTAATACTGAGTGGTTAACCTGCTTCCTTGATGAAAACATACTATTGCACTATTAGTGGTACCACTGGCGGCTACTATAAGTCATTTTCATGTAACCCCTCAAGAGTGAATCAGTGATCGGTGCATACAAATCTTTATCTGAGATCCGAGCAATACAAAATCATGACTATGGTCTGTTCTGCATACATATATAGTGCATGCTACTCATATTCATCACAGTGACTGTACCTATTTCTCTTTAAATCTACATATCCTAATAAAACTGCTTGAATGCTCGTGAGCTTACACTTGACAAATGTAACAACGTACTGAACCTGAATATACACATGTGCGATTTAGCACTAACTTAACTACAAATTTGATTAAGTTCATCATCATGAATGTGGTTGCCACCGTACGCACCAGCTGGTCGATCACCAGATATTATTATGATTAGCTTTAACAAAGGGGCAAACAGTTCAATTAGTGGCCAGCTTAACAAGAATCTAAATAATCCATGGCATTCATCCCCTAAGAGACATCTAGTAGTTGTGAAGAAGCGATTACATCAGGGTGGGGATTGGAACAAGGACTGAGAGAGATGAGGAACATACCTAGTACAAATCCAGCCCCACACTTTTTTTTTCTCGTTGTTGATTACCACTGTTGCTATTAGGAACACCTATAGAATATGTGTTGTCAATTTGATTCCTGAATATCCAACGAGAAACAGCAGCAATAAAAAACCATGAGACTGGACTTAAATAGCTCATTTATTGTCATAAAAATGGAATGACCATGTCAATAACAGAATAACTAAGCAGGTAACAAACTACCATTAAAAGAACAAGCTGTTGTACAAAATATAATCAATTAGGATGTAAAAACATGAGCAGTATTACTCCTTGTTCTCACACATGGCAGGGGATGGTCAAAAAAGATGAGAAAGATCTAAAATCAGGAGATAGTACATGTGAAGAGAGAAAGAGAGAGGGGGGAGAGAGCTGGGGAGGAGAGGAGCACCTGCAATGAACGCACATGACACAACTACAGACCTGCGACCAAGAACTGTATATCACAATATACAATCTGTTTTCTATCCTGAACTGTAATTGTGTATGCAGCAAACAAGATTGGCTAAAAAAATGTTCACAAGTTGAGATGTATGTATGACTCGGGGGCTTACCCCTGTGGTAACAAGTTGAGAATGGATTCCACATTAACTTGAGGAACTTGTTCTCCTGTCACCCAGACCACACATGCATAAAAAAGAAACAAAGAAGCGTCCATGAGTGGCAAAGTGAAGATAACAACAGTGAATGTAGAGTAGAAGCAAAACAAATCTCCCTTTCCTAGGGCCCAAGATTTGGAGGGCTGCATCTCAGGTTCTCAAACAGAGAACAGGGCAAGTGGAAACCAATCCAACCCAATCCTCCTGCAGCAGAGTGGGAGCTACACAAGCACGAACACGAACAAAGAGCACAACAACAACCATCTGCGTAACAACCATCTGCGTGCGTGATAAAGCTGAATCAGAGGACCAGATGGAATAGAGAGACAGTCGCATGGAGAATAGGGATGAGAGGGCACCTTGACAAGCTCCGTGGAGTCGGTGGCCCGAAAAGAAACTCACAGATGAGGGACGCAGAGGCGACTTCCTCTCCCTTGATGCGAAGGCGAGGATGTTGTCGAGCGTGGCTGCCGCCGGTCGGCCTCCCTTCTCGGCTTCTTCCCGCGGTCTGGGCAGGGGGAAGGAGGAGTGGCAGATGGCGATGAGGACGGCGACGGAGATGGTGAGCAGCACGAGGAGGCCGACAGCATAGGCCTAGGGCACCCGATCCACCCCGCCATCTGTCTTCCTCCCTCGTCTGGCCATGGACTCACCCTCTCCGTCTCTATGAACCCGCTCTGCCGTCGCTTGGTGGCCCCCTCTGTCCCTCTGGGCAGACCGTGGGCGGACATCCGAGGAGAGGTGGCGGCGGAGTTGAGGCGCATGGTGGAGGGAGAGACGAGGAAAATTGACGGCGGAGAAGAAAGGGGATATTTTTCACCGCGCCGTGGATGGTGCTAGGGTTTTCACCTGCCCACGAAATCCTTGGGCGCCCACATACCAAGAACGAGACGAACCCAAAGCTGCTGCCACGACCCCACATGTCTAATGCCCCACTCGTCAGCCAGTGCCATAACGAGCCCATGTGTGTAAAAGTGATGAACGGATGATCTATTGACAGCGAGATAAAAAGGACCACAGTAAAAATATCCAGCGGCCAGGAACGCCAATCGAACGCAACCACGCTAGAATGGCGGGTTGGCTAGCGGCTTTTATATGTTAGACGAGCTTTATTTTGTGCTAAAAACTCAGGAGCTTTATTCTTCTCTAGATGTAGACTAAAAGCGTTAAAAAACACCTAAAAAGCTTTTGAAAAATGTAGACTCAAAAAATTCTTCGCATGCCTGCATTAATTACAAGGTGGTGATCTAAGCCTCATGGATGCGACTAGTCGTGACAGGAAGAGGTTATGCATGTAATTATGTATTTATGATCCAGGCATGATGGAAGATGGTTATGGTCCCACACGCAAAAAAAAGGTGGGTTCGGATGCATAGATTTCGTCGATGCCATTCGCAACGGCTCCCGTGGGTGTCGTATTTCCTTCTTGTGGGCATTGCTCCGGTGTGTTGTAAACTGGCGCTTCCTCACTTGGTTGGTTGTCTTCGAGCGAAAGCCTAGATTCGGATTCAGATCGGCGATGATGGTGTCCTTGACGATGTTCCTCTGTTGAGCATTATTTTGGAGACACAACATGGAGGTTTTATGTTGCACTACTAATCCCTAGCCTTATTGGGAGACCTGCTGCCTAGTAGATCATGAGCGGAAACTAGCACAAGCTTGGTACCGACACTAGTAAAGGGCTTAGAACGATGCCTTCAATGGTGAAAATGATACAAAGATTTCGATGTTGACAGTCCGGGGATGCCTCATGTATGAAACTTCCCACTGAGCACCTAGAAGAGTGCAAGGAGTATTGCGTCAACACCTCCATGAGGTGAACAATGCCCACATGCATCATCATCGTTGGCATTGCCCATGGTGGAACTCAGTTTCACCCAGGCTACAAAATAAGCTTCCATCAATCTAGAGGAGTAATCTGTTGGAAATATGCCCTAGAGGCAATAATAAAATGGTTATTATTATATTTCCTTATTCATGATAATTGTCTATTGTTCATGCTATAATTGTGTTATCCGGAAATCGTAATATATTTGTGAATATATAGACCACAACATGTCCCTAGTAAGCCTCTAGTTGACTAGCTCGTTGATCAATAGATGGTTACAGTTTCCTGACCATGGACATTGGATGTCATTGATAACGGGATCACATCATTAGGAGAATGATGTGATGGAGAATACCCAATCCTAAGCATAGCACAAGATCATGTAGTTCGTCTGCTAGAGCTTTTCTAAGTGTCAAGTATCATTTCCTTAGACCATGAGATTGTGCAACTCCCGGATACCGTAGGAGTGCTTTGGGTGTACCAAACGTCACAACGTAACTGGGTGGCTATAAAGGTGCACTACAGGTATCTCCGAAAATGTCTGTTGGGTTGGCATGAATTGAGACTGGGATTTGTCACTCCGTATGACGGAGAGATATCTCTAGGCCCACTCGGTAATGCATCATCATAATGAGCTCAGTGTGACTAAGTAGTTGGTCACGGGATCATGCATTACGGCACGAGTAAAGTGACTTGCCGGTAATGAGATTGAACGAGGTATTGGGATACCGACGATCGAATCTCGAGCAAGTAACGTACCGATTGACAAAAGGAATTGAATACGGGATTGATTGAATCATCGACATCGTGGTTCATCCGATGAGATCATTGTGGAATATGTGGGAGCCAACATGGGTATCCAGATCCCGCTGTTGGTTATTGGCCGGAGAGTTGTCTCGGTCATGTCTGCTTGGTTCCCGAACCCGTAGGGTCTACACACTTAAGGTTCGGTGACGCTAGGGTTGTAGAGATATTAGTATGCGGTAACCCGAAAGTTGTTCGGAGTCCCGGATGAGATCTCGGACGTCACTAGGAGTTCCGGAATGGTCCGGAGGTAAAGATTTATATAGGAAGACCAGTTTCGGCCACCGGGAAAGTTTCGGGGGACACCGGTATTGTACCGGGACGATCGGAAGGGTCCTGGGGGTCCATCGGGTGGGGCCACCTATCCCGGAGGGCCCCATGGGCTGAAGTGGGAAGGGAACCAGCCCTTGGTGGGCTGGTGCGCCCCCCTTGGGCCTCCCCCTGCGCCTAGGGTTAGAAACCCTAGGGGTGGGGGGCGCCTCCACTTGGCTTGGGGGCCAAGCCACCCCCTTGGCCGCCCCCCCCCCCCATCTAGATGGGATCTAGAGGGGCCGGCGCCCCCTGGCCCCTATATATAGTGGAGGGGAGGGAGGGAAGCCGCACCCAAGTCCCTGGCGCCTCCCTCTCCCTCCGTGACACCTCTCCCTCTCGTTGGTGCTTAGCGAAGCCCTGCCGAGATCCCGTTGCTTCCACCACCATGTCGTCGTGCTGCTGGATCTCCATCAACCTCTCCTCTCACTAGTGCAGAACCGGGCAATAGCACCGGTTCGTAAGGGCCTTTAGTGTCGGTTCGGTAACCGGCACTAAATTGTAGGCACTAAAGCCCCCCCCCCCTTTAGTACCGGTTCAGCACGAACCGATGCTAAAGGGCAACCACGTGGCACGAGCCAGCTCCGTGGGCGCGTAGGACATTAGTACCGGTTGGTAACACCAACCGGTACTAAATGTTTTGGTGTGTTTTGGTTTTATTTTTATTTTTACTTTAATTTTGTGTTTTCAATTTAATTTAGTGATTGTTTTACATTATAATGAGTTGTTAAATCATTAGGTGATTAGTTTGACTGGTATCCTAGCTAAGTCATCAAGTATATGTCATATCCATATTATATATACTTGATCACCTACTTAAGTGATCGAGGTAATATGGATATGGCATATACTTGATCACGTAGCTAGAATCCATCCAGTTGAAACTAATATGCAATTTCTTTCATAAATGATATAATAACTCATCATCATCATCATATTAATTAATATAAAAACTCTTGCGTCATATATATCATCACCAACAGTTTTCATAGCAAAGATATCATCGAGTTCAACATGGTAATGATATTATAAGCGTTCATAACACCACAAAAGCAAATCACTCTTTGAGATTAAGTAGACTGCAATGCTGGTTAATTTGCTTCATGCCTTTCGGAATAGTGTAGACTGCACTGCACATAGCTCAGTGCAATCTATGCTATTCCTGAAGCTAATCAACATGTAGGTGAGCATTGCAACTCTTCGTCATTGTCTGTGCACTCACGGCTTATAAACCGTTCATACTGCCTCTCTCTTGGCGAGGTGGGACTAAAAATCAGTTTACTAAGAAACTCTAGTACCGGTTCATGGCACGAACCGGTACTAAAGGTCTTCGTGGGGGCCCCAGCCTGACCATAGCCTGACACAGCCTTATTAGTACGGGTTCTTGGCATGAACCGGTACTAAAGGTTGCCCACGAACCGGTACTAATGATGCCCGCCCGCCTAGCCATTGGAACCGGCACTAATGGTCACATTAGTGCCGGCTCAAATTCAAATCGGCACTAATGTGCTTCACATTTGACCATTTTTCTACTAGTGTCTCCCCTTGCCGGATCAAGAAGGAGGAGACGTCTCTCCCAACCGTACGTGTGTTGAACGCGGAGGTGCCGTCCGTTCGGCGCACGGTCATCGGTGATTTGGATCACGACGAGTACGACTCCATCAACCACGTTCTCTTGAACGCTTCCGCTCACGATCTACAAGGGTATGTAGATGCCCTCCTCTTCCCCTCGTTGCTAGATGACTCCATAGATTGATCTTGGTGATGCGTAGAAAAATTTTAAATTTCTGTTATGTTCCCCAACAATGGCATCATGAGCTAGGTCTATGCGTAGTTTCTATGCACGAGTAGAACACAAGTTGTTGGGGGCATTGATTTTGTCAATTTACTTGCCGTTACTAGTCTTATCTTGATTCGGCGACATCGTGGAATGAAGCGGCCCGGACCGACCTTACACGTACGCTTACGTGAGACTGGTTCCACCGACTGACATGCACTAGTTGCATAAGGTGGCTAGCGGGTGTCTGTATCTCCACTTTAGTTGGATCGGATTCAATGAAAAGGGTCCTTATGAAGGGTAAATAGAAATTGGCATATCACGGTGTTGTTTTGGTGTAGGTAAGAAACGTTCTTGCTAGAAACCTATAGCAGCCACGTAAAACTTGCAACAACAATTAGAGGATGTCTAACTTGTTTTTGCAGCATATGTCGTGTGATGTGATATGGCCAAAAAGATGTGATGAATGATATATGTGATGTATGAGATTGATCATGTTCTTGTAATAGGAATCACGACCTGCATGTCGATGAGTATGACAACCGGCAGGAGCCATAGGAGTTGTCTTAATTTATTTATGACCCGCATGTCAACATAAATGTCATGTAATTACTTTACTTTATCGCTAACCGTTAGCCATAGTAGTAGAAGTAATAGTTGACGAGACAACTTCATGAAGACACGATGATGGAGATCATGGTGTCATGCCGGTGACGACGATGATCATGGCGCCCCGAAGATGGAGATCAAAAGGAGCAAAATGATATTGGCCATATCATGTCACTATTTGATTGCATGTGATGTTTATCATGTTTTACATCTTATTTGCTTAGAACGACGGTAGCATAAATAAGATGATCCCTCACAATAATTTCAAGAAAGTGTTCCCCCTAACTGTGCACCGTTGCTAAGGTCCGTTGTTCCGAAGCACCACGTGATGATTGGGTGTGATAGGTTCTAACGTTCGCATACAACGGGTGTAAGCCAGATTTACACATGCAATACACTTGGAAGAGACTCAATAATATGCAGGGACGGATATTCTTGGTCTCAAGCAAACTACACAGTTCTACAGAACTCTACCTTGGTGACCCCGTATGTCGATGAACACAAGAACAGTCTGCGCTCCAAACACCCGGAGCAATGCGACGACTGGATTACATGTGAACACATCAGGACTTTCAGCAGTTGGTTGGAAACACGTCTTAGAGGTGACAACACTGTTTGTGATGAGTTGTACTTGTTGTCCAGGGGGCCATCTTTGACTGTGTTGACTTACAAAGGATACGAGATAAATGGGAATACATTTTACACGATCGCCCAAGATCAAAAGAGCACCAACCAAAACAGCGGTGTCCGCTTTGATGCAGCAACCGAGAGCGGAAAGGACACATATTATGGTTACATAGTGGACATATGGGAACTTGACTACGGACCTGATTTTAAGGTCCCTTTGTTTAAGTGCAAATGGGTCAATCTGTTAGGCGGCGGGGTACAGGTAGACCCACAGTACGGAATGACAACAGTGGATCTGAAAAATCTTGGGTACATTGACGAACCGTTCGTCCTAGCCAATGATGTGGCACAGGTTATCTATGTGAAGGACATGTCTACCAAACCGAGAAAAAGAAAAGATAAGGAAGCGAATACATCATACGATGAGCCAAAGCGCCACATAGTTCTTTCAGGAAAAAGGGACATCCTGGGAGTGGACGGCAAGACAGACATGTCTGGAGATTATGAAAAGTTTCATGAAATTCCTCCCTTCAATGTCAAGGCTGACCCAAGCATCCTGATAAACAATGAAGATTATCCATGGTTACGGCGCAATAAGCAAATGACACAAGCAAAGAAAAAGTGAAGACTTTCTCCCGCAAATATTATGATGATACCATGCCAACTTTGTAACACACGAACATGCTACCATTGTCCGTTTTGTACATGCACATGCTATGTGGGTGAAATTATGATACCATCCCAACTTTCAACTTTTTCAGAGTTCATTTGAAATGCTTTCATGTCTTATGGTTCGGCCCTCGTAATACCATGACCATTAGTCCCTGGCCCATGCCAAGTTTCAACTTTCAACTTTCTAAAACTAATGGCACTAACAGAAAGTTTATAATTTTGCTCCTCGCCCCTGGCCTATGACCATTAGTCCCGGTTTGTGCCACAAACCGGGACTAAAGGGTTGGTCCTCGTTGCGGGCAGAGTTTAGTCCCACCTCGCCAACCGAAGGGGGATCACACTGGTTTATAAGCCCTTCCCTCTCTGCCTTGTTGAGCTCCTCTCAAAGTGAAAATAGATGCCCTAATAGAGAAAAGTTTAACCTAAATTCATAGTGAATTTCTCTGAAATTCATAGAAATTTACTAGGAATTTAGGTTGAATTTTCTCTATAAGCGCATCTATTCTCATTTTTTTAGTAAGTTAATCACAAACTTGTGATTCAAACAATTTTCAAAGAATTAAAATTTTAACTATTCAAATTTGAAAACTAATGGCACTAACAGAAAGTTTATAATTTTTCTAAAACTAATGGCACTAACAGAAAGTTTATAATTTAGCTAACCTAAAAGCAAACCGAATTAAAAATTAAAGCAAAAAACAAAAGAAAATAAATAATGCAAAAAACAAATAAAAAAACAGGAAAAAAAACTATTTTTATAGTAAAGTTAATCACAAAATAAAATAAATAAAGTAACAAATAAAATAAAAAACTAAAAAAGTGTTTTCAAATTTGAAAACTAATGGCACTAACAGAAAGTTTATATTTTTTCTAAAATTAAAAGCAAAAAGAATAAAAAATAAAGCAAAAAACAAAAGAAAATAAATAATGCAGAAAACAAAACAAAAAAACTGGAAAAAATAGCAACAATAAGTATTGTGTTGTAAGTAGAAACAAAATAAAATAAATAAAGCAATAGAAAGTTTATAATTTTGCTGACCTAAAAGCAAAAAGAATTAAAAAATAAAGCAAAAAAAAAGAAAATAAATAATACAGAAAACAAAACAAAAAAACTGGAAAAAAATAAAAATAGCAACAATAAGTATTTTGTTGTAAGTAGAAACAAAATAAAATAAATAAAGCAATAAAGAAAACAAAAAAGACAAAAAGACAAAAAAAGTGCCACCTACTGGGCACCCACGGCCTGAATATGACTAGAAACCCTACCATAGGCCAGGATTCAGGCCCGCGGGAGGCCCACTAGGCCCACAGGCACACATTGCATGGTTAGGCCCGAAAGCCTGCTTTAGAGAGGAGCTCGAGAGGGAAGGCGCGCCGCACCTTATAAACAGGTGCACCTCCCTCTCAACTAGCGAGGTGGGACTAAACATTTGGGCGCGGGGCAGCACAAGGCCTTTGATCCCGGTTGGTGGGACGAACCGGGACCAAAGGGTGGCATTGGTCCCGGTTCGTGGCACAAACCGGGACCAATGCCCCCCTTTAGTCCCGGTTGGTGCCACCAACCGGGACCAAAGGCCTCTTTTCAGCAGCCCCAAAGGGCGGGAAGCGGCGGCCTTTGGTCCCGGTTGGTGGCACCAACCGGGACTAAAGGGGAAATTAGTCCCGGTTTACGCCACCAACCGGGACTAAAGCTTGGACTATATAACAAACACTTGTGAAAATTTTCAGTTTGCATCGCCAGTTCCCCCCTCCCCCACCGACGACGTCGTCAGGCTGCTCCGCCTCGCCGTCTACGCCGCCACCGCCAACATCGTCGCCTCCACGAGCCCGCGTCGTCCTCATCGCCGGCATCCCGAGCCCGCCGTCCTCGTCGTCCCCGTCACTGCGTGCCTCCCCGAGCCCACCCCTCCTAGTCCCTGTCGCCGGCCGCGCGTCGTCCCGAGACCGCCGTCCCCGTCACTGCGTGCCGCCCCGAGCCCGCCGTCCTCGTCACCGGACTCCTGCCATCGCCGCCCCCCTTGAAGTGAGCCCCCCCCCTTTCCCATGGTCCCGATCGAGTGCGGCCCTTGCTCTCTGCCCCTGCTCCATGGTCGCCGCCGGCCCCGACGCATTGAAAAGCAGAAGGAGAGGAGAAGGAGAGGAGAGGAGAAGGAGTGGAGCAGCAGCAAACTTTTCTGAAATTTCTGAATTTTTTTTACAGATATGAACAGTGCATATAGAGGGTGTTTGATCAAATGCTAGATGGCTTTGGGCATTTTTAGGATTTATGATATTTTTTGTGGTGAGGTACTGATGCAAGACAAAGGTGATGGCAAAATTTTAGAATTTTTTGATTGGTTTAGAATAGGTTTTCAGCAAGGAATTTGAATCTGGTTCAAATTTCATTTGAATGCAATTTAAAAAAATTAAACTATGGATCAGAAGGTTTTTGGTGAAATGGAGTGTGGGTACTGTCATGAAGTTGGAGTAATTTTTGTGGTTGTAAAAGAGTTAGGAAAATTTAGAATGTGCTAAATATGTCAAAAATGTTTTTTTGTTCATACAAAGTTTTTTGTTCATAGAAAGTTTTTTGTTCATAGGCAGAAAGTTTTTATATATGACTATGGATATATGAGCAATGATGATCCATGGATGTATGCATTGATATATATGAGAAACGATGTTTCATAGAATATTTACCAAGTATATATGTATTTTTGTTCATAGCATTTTTTCCATTTATATATGTATGTGGCTATAGATGGATATATATGAGAGGTTTCCTAGTGTCAAAGTATTGAAGAAATCCATGGCTTCATCATTAGCCGGAAGTAACCAGGGCATGACGAAGTCCTCCAAAGTTATTTTGGAATGGTGTCCCGGATAGGATAATTTGCCTTTTTGTATGAATTTCAGCAAAGGCCTTCCAAATAACGATATTTGGAAGGTTCTTGCTGAACTTTGTACCAAAAAGCGAATTATCCTATCTAGGACTCCGTTCCAAAATAACTTTGGAGAGCTGCGTACCATCATGCACCTGTTACTTTCGCCTAATGATGTAGACATGGTTTTGTTGAATCCTTTGACACTAGGCAACCTCCCGACCCCTCGGCGATCCTCTCGAACATGAGAGGAAGAAGAGGATCGCCGAGGGGTCGAGGGTTCCAGGGTCATCGAGGGTTCGAGGGGTCGAGGATCGCCGAGGGGTCGAGAGAGGTTTCCTAGTGTCAAAGTATTGAAGAAATCCATGGCTTCATCATTAGCCGGAAGTAACCAGGGCATGACGAAGTCCTCCAAAGTTATTTTGGAATGGTGTCCCGGATAGGATGCCTTTTTGTATGAATTTCAACAAAGGCCTTCCAAATAACGATATTTGGAAGGTTCTTGCTGAACTCTGTACCAAAAAGAGAATTATCCTATCTAGGACTCCGTTCCAAAATAACTTTGGAGAGCTTCGTACCATCATGCACCTGTTACTTTCTCCTAATGATGAAGACATGGTTTTGTTGAATCCTTTGACACTAGGCAACCTCCCGACCCCTCGGCGATCCTCTCGAACATGAGAGGAAGAAGAGGATAAAAAAAGAAGAGGAAGAAGAAAAAAAGAGGAGAAGAAAGAATAGAGGAGATCTTCTCCTCTATTCTTTCTTCTCCTCTTTTTTTCTTCTTCTTCCTCTTTTTTTTATCAGGAACGAGGGTCGTCGAGGGACATATATGTAGTGTCGTCGTTGTCGATATACCCCCTCCCGATAGCTTCAACACGTGGGGGGGTCGATATTACCCCCTCCTTGAAGCGTTCTCGAGTCCACCCCAAACCCTTGAAGCATTGTCGAGGCCACCCCAAACCCTAGAGAAGCAGCGTCGAGGCCACTAATTAATATAAATGATTCCTTACTATGATTAGGTAGCTAGTTCTACGTTTGCCACTAATATATCCATCTGTCATGTTTCAATAATAATTGCCATGTTGTAAATATTTGTAGAAACTATGGACACCGCCCGAGACGAAGCAAAAGAAGCGTTGTTGAGGGACATAATCGCAGAAGGAAGTGATGTCGTCTCGTTGTTTCTCAACGACACCGATGGTCTGGAAGGAGAGGGTGAAGAAGCTGGCTACAGTGACCTAATGCCAGTGCAAGAAGAAGAACATGAGGACGGCTCCAGTGACCCAATGCCGGTGCAAGAAGGAGACCGTGATGACGGCTCCGGTGACCGAACCGAGTCCGGCCAGGTATATATTAGTTAAGCTTGTGCTGACTAGCTAATTGATGCATTCATTGTTTTGGTAAGTGCACATATTAATTAAGTCTTTGTTCTTTTTTCTAGCCCTCCGGATCGAGCACAACTTCGGTAAAGAGATGAGGCCCGAAGAAAAAGTTGAGCTCGGATGAAAGGTTTGAGATCATAGCAATCGCGCCCGACGGCCAACCGAATGAACCCATCCGAACAAAGAACGCATTTATTGCTCAGTGCCGGGTTCTGATTAGGGACAAGATCCCGATCAGCATCCAGCAATGGTTTAAGCCGGCTATAGAAGACCCTGAGGTGTCTTATGTCAATGATATGCAGAAAAATGATCTTTGGACTGAGCTGAAGTCAAATTTCACCCTACCGCCAGAGGATAATCCAGAGAACCCAGTTAAAGAGCAATTAATCAAGTCTTTTGCTCTTAAGAGGATGGCGGAACTATTCAGGAGGTGGAAGAAAGAGCTGAATAAGTTTGTCGAAAATAATGAGACACCAGAATTGAAGGGCAGATATGAGAAGATCAGAGATCACTGGCCCGCATTTGTGGCCCGCAAGACATCGAAAAAGAGTAAGAAGATGTCGGCGACAAACAAGCAAAATGCTGCGAAGAAGAAGCATCACCATCGCACGGGCTCAGGTGGCTACCTCGTAGCCCGGTCTAAGTGGGCCAAGACTGAGAATGATCTGATTGATAAAGGGATCAAACCAGAGACAATTAACTGGCCAGACCGTTGCCGGACTTGGTTCTTCGGGGCTGGCGGAACCTTGGACCCTGTAACAGGGAAGTGCATTTGGACGAACGATCAACTGGACATACCAGTCAGGAAGCTTCAGCAGTATATCGAAGCAGCGCAGCAAGGGACGTTCTTTCCAGACAGAGAGAACGACGAGCTCACAATGGCCCTCGGGAATCCTGAGCACCCTGGACGGACACAGGCACGCCAGGCTCCATTTCGTGGAAGGTTGGGTTTCCGGACGCTGGCGGTTACAAATCCCATGAGAGGAGGAAAAAAGTGCAGCAGACCCAAATGCAGACGCTGCAAGCAAGGGTACAAGCGATAGAGGAACGAGAAGCAAATCGCAGCAAACGTACTGCCGAAGCTTCCCCCGAAGCTACCCCGCCATCTCAGCGGACAAGCAGCGTGGCTTCCACCGAGCTGCTTCAGCCGGAGCATGCCTTGACGGCTCCTGCCAGCTATCCCGTGGATGTTATCACGGAGTCTCAAAATTGCCACCTTATGACGCAATGGATGAATTTGAAGGTCAAGGCGGTTGTTGGCTCTGTTTATCCTACTGAACCCGGCGCAACTTTTCACTGCCGGCCGATTCTAGAAGGATATGCTAGGGTGATGGTGGATGAAATAACGGAGGGATTTGAGGACCTCCAACTTGACCATCCTACCGGTGAAGGGGAGACTAGGCTGGGGTCTGCTCTGAAGACTCCATGACTATGGCGGAAGGAGCTCATCAACCTTCCGAACTGGACGCCTCTGCCTCCTCGTCCTCCTCCGGCAAGTCAGGGCACACCGCCTCCTCCTCCGGCGAGTCAGGGCACTCTGCCTCCTCCACTGCCTCCTCCTCCGGTGAGTGACGATCAGGGCACTCGACCGGCTCCTTCTCCAGCGCGTGGCGGCACTCCGCCTCCTTCTCCGTCTGCGCTGACGCGCCCGAGCAGCCAGCCTCCTCCTTCTCCGCCTCGTCAGCAAGGGCGGAAAAGACCTGCCGCCGCTCCGGCTGCTCCGGCGCATCGTAGTCCTTCTCCTCCGCCTCGTAAGCAAGTAAAGAAGACAACCACTCCGTCTGCTCGGCCGGCGTCTAGCAGTACAGCCAGAGGCGGGAGGACATACAGATTCGGTCCTTCTCTGAAGACTCCAGAGAAGTTACCATACGAGAGGACCCCGGAGGAGAACGCCGAGATCGCACGAACCGAAGTGGATGACTGGTTTCAAGGGTTGAAAGCAAAGAGACATCCACTTCCGGAGGAGAAGGTAGATCCGGTGAAAGCAAAGCGCACTCTGGCTGCCCTGACAAAACCACCCAAGTCTCCACCGAAAGGAAACTATGAGCGCATTATTGGAAAGGAATTTGCCGAAGCGGAGCGGTCGGGAAGTACTGTCAGTGATCAAAGGCTGAAAGAACGACGAGCTGGGAAAAAAATTGCCTAGCTCGGCGAACAAGCGAAGCAATCGTGCCCCCCGCTCAAGGTGCCTAGCCACAACGTCGCTAATGATCCAAGGATGGTGCCCGGTTATAGCAATCTTGCCGATTACCTGCCCGACGATGTACATTATGAACCCATGGAGGTGCAGATACAAAGATACGAGTACGGGAAGCCTCTCGTCAAAGATGAAGGTTCTCTATCAACGATGATGCGAAGATTGCATGATTGGTACTTGAAAATCTGCAGAGACTCTGGGGGGAGGAGTACTTTGTATGTGAAAGTTAAAAAGGAGCATGACCTCGTTGGAATTGAACTGTTGCCCGTTCCATTTGAGGAGTTCTTTCAGTTTTTCAATCAATTGGCCCTCGATAAAACAACGGTCGTCTGCTACTATCTGTAAGTAGTACTACTTCTGTCATTAAGTCTCTCTATATAGCTCAGCTCTTTCATTGCATGTATTTATAATCATCCTCACTATATTATGCAGATTGAAGATCGCCGAATTGAAGAAAAGACAAGTCGGTGATATTGGGTTCATTAACACATATCTCATAGATGCAACTCAGGTTAAATTTCATGCCGCAGCTACCGAGGCCAACTTGCTACGATCGTTGGTAATAAATGAAAACAAAGATATAATACTCTTTCCTTACAACTTCAAGTGAGTATTACTGTCTTGTGCGTATTCGGTTTCCCTTAAATATTAGTCAAGGTTATAGTAATATAATTGATGAGTTATGCATGCGTGTGCAGTTTTCACTATATTCTCCTAGAGATTAAGCTTGAGCAGGGACTAGTAATCGTCTTAGACTCAAGACAAAAATATCCCCAGGACTATGCAGACATGACTCAAATACTCGAGAAGTAAGTTAAATCGATCATTATCCACCATATCAGCAACTTTGTTCAATTCCTGATATATCAAGTAATTGTTTTCTTTGTCCGGCTGGGTTTGGAGAAAATTCACCAGAAAAGCTCCGGGACTGCCGAAGGAGCTGCAATTTAGACACCCGAAAGTAAGTACTATAGTAGCATGTTCCGCGCATCTACTAGTGATTCAAGCGCTAGTTTCATCAATACCATTTGGCATTCTTACTTATTAGTTTGATTGACCTCTATTTCTTGTAAAGTGGTTGTGCCAGGAACAAGGGAATGATTTCTGTGGATACTACGTTTGCGAGTCCATCCGCCACACGACCTGTGAGCGGGGCTACACCGACGAACAATATGAAGTACGTAAATAACAACATTCACAATTTTATTTTATTACCATCATTTGTGTTGAGTTTCATTCATTCATATATATATATGTATTGATCCCCCTTCTTTAAATTAGATGTTTCGGAAGCGGGATGAACTCCTAGCACCAGCTCGCATGCGAGCAATTCAAGAGGAATTGGCGGCATTCTTTCTTGACCACGTGATCCCTGAAGACGGAGAATACTATGTGGACCCTGAGTCCGTATGATTATATTTGTAAGAGATAATTATTGTATATATGTAGCCGGTAGTGTCGGATAGATATGCGAGAACTTGTTGTTCGACCAATCTCTCGGAGAAGGAGAGGTGGTCGATATCACTTCTCTCTGTATGCATATATGTTCATGACGATCAGTACGTAGCGTCGACCAAGCACGGATATAAGAGAGGACACTTCTCTCTATTAATTATAGCTAGCTAACACAATATATGAAACACCTAAATTAACCCCCAACCCCCCTTTAAAAAAAACCCCAGCCATAGAAATGCTGACGCGTGGATGCCTATTGGTCCCGGTTGGTGCCACCAAGCGGGAACAAAGGGTCTCCTGCCTGGGCTCCACGCACAGGCCCATTTGTCCCGGTTCTGTATTGAACCGGGACATTAGTACCAACCCTTTAGTCCCGGTTCCAGAACCGGGACAAAAGGCCCATACGAACCGGGACAACAGGCCCTTTTTCTACTAGTGTATGGACTTAACCAAGGTCAAAATTGTAATCTTTGTTTTGGTTGGGGTGCACCTGTTCCAAGCACTAGTGCAACGCTTGGCCGGCGCATGAAAACCATCCATGTAGCGAGCTACACAGATAAATTCTCTCCCATAAAAAATAACTTAATATCTCATGAACCCGTAGATTTACATATCAGATATTAAACTGATAAGAACAGATACTACATTTAACCTTAGCCAAGAGGCCGAGAAAGATATGCTTTGAACGGTGACCCTGCGTCTGATTATATTGCTTTACGAACCGCCTCTGCTCAGCTGCAAAGGCGATGTGGGATTATTGAAATAAGTCGATGATGTGTGTTCCTGCGAGAAAAACAAAAGGCCTCGCGTACTTCTCGTCCAACCAGCGACGCGGGCCGGTCAGGTGAACCTGGCTGTCCCGTCTGGGGTCGGAGCCCAAGGAGGACGTGATGGCCCACCTGACCCATGGCCCAAATTCTCCACCGAGAACAGATGACCTTAATTAGAGTTTCTCAAAAAAAAGGTGACCTTAATTAGAGTATAATATTGCCGGTCTGTTTCTCCTTTTACACTTGCAAGCTTTATTTTGTGTGAAAAACTCAGGAGCTTTATTCTTCTCTAGATATGGACTAAAGGCATTAAAAAAACCCTAAAAAACATTTAAAAAATGTAGACTCAAAAAATTCTCCGCATGCTTTCATTTTTCTGTATTGATTACAAGGTGGTGATCTAAGCCTCATGGATGCGACTAGTCGTGACAGGAAGAGGTTATGCATATAATTCTTTATTTATGATCCAGGCATGATGGAAGATGGTTATGGTCCCACACGCAAAAAAAGGTGGGTTCGGATGCATAGGTTCCGTCGATGCCATTCGCAACGGCTCCCGTAGGTGTCGTATTTCCTTCTTGCAGGTTTTGCTTTGGTGTGTCGTCACCAAGCTCTTCCTCACTTGGTTGGTTGTCTTCGGGCGAAAGCCTAGATTCGGATTCAGATCGGCAATGACGGTGTCCTTGACGTTTTTCCTCTGTTGAGCATTATTTTGGAGACACGACATGGATGTTTTATGTTGCGCTCTTTTACATGAGTCGTTTACTACTAATCCCTAGCCTTACTGGAAGACCTGCTGCCCAGTAGATGTAGATCATGAGCAGAAACTAGCACAAGCCTTACTGGTGGAAAAAGGGCCTTTGGTCGTGGTTCGCAACTGCCATTAGTCGCGGTTGCGCAACCGCGACCGAACGGGCGCGACTAAAGGCCTCCCCCTTTAGTCGCGGTTGCTTAAGAACCGCGACTAAAGGCCCGTCCACGTGGGCGCCAGGTGGCCGTCGGGGCGGAGGACCTTTAGTCGCGGTTCTTCTGGCCAACCGCGACTAAAGGCCGCCGCAGGTTTAGGGTTTTAGCCCCCCCCCCTTAAACATGTTTTCTGTTTAATTTGTATTGTTTTATTTCTTTTGTGCTTTATTTTAATTTTGAAGGAGTTTTATATATTCTACGGTACTACATACATGCATATGAATGTACAATTTCAAATAAATTTGAAATTAGAACCAAAAAGAATTCAAGAGGAATATACACTATATATTCAATATCATCGGATGACCATATACAATTTTGAACAAGTTTCCATACATGATTTAATGCATATAAAGTTCTACGTCCTCGTAATAGTGTTCTCCTTTAGGATGGAGGACTTCCCTGCTGAACCATCCAGCTAGTTCCTCTTGAAGTGGTCGGAAGCGAGCTTCTGGACTAAGCATCCACCGGAGGTTATTCCTCTGAGCATTGGTATCACTCGGAACCCGCTCAGAGGTGTATCTCCGGATCATCTCACAGACATAGTATCCACATAGATTGGTCTCCGGTGGCTGAATATCCCCAGCATTCTTAGCCTTTAACATTTTGAATTCTAGCTCTTTTTTGAATTCACCGACCTTTGTATCTACGAACCGTCTCCAAACCCTACGAGGCAAAGAAAATTAAATGAAAAAGAGAGTTATTAATTAGTTACTTGATATTAGGAAATGAACGAAATAGGCCGATCGATATAGAGCGCAAATGAATGAAAATAATTACTTCTGCAGCATTCTTCTCATGCCGCCCCAAAGCTTTGGATCCATATTCACAGAGTCGTGGACGAGACATTCTGAGGTGTTAACTTTAATTACTAGCAGAATCCAGTGGAACCTGCGGACACGATACATGCACAGTACGTCATGCATAACTCATCGATTAGCCGGCCACATACCATGCATGGAGTAAACAAAAGAGAATGTGCTCAAGACAGAAACACTCACTCAAAATGGTAAGGAAATAGAATATCACTTTTGAGTTCATGCTTTGTAAGAAACTGCCACAGGTCTGCCTCCACGTCGGCGGGGTAACGCTCCAACACATGTCCATTAACGATGTGTGGGTCAATGAACCCAACATCATGGATGTTCCTTACTCTGCATTCCTTAATCTTCATTCTGCATGTATAATAGCGGACACAACAATATAGTTAGGACATATATATAGTGCAGGCAATATGAACGAGATGGGGTAGAAATTAATAAATCACTTATAGAACGTAGCAACTGATGATAGATTTATCGAGCTCGCGCAGATTGAAAAGCTGGAACAATTCACTCAGTTCAATTTGTACATAGTAATGTTTGAAGTGATGCTCATGTCTAACTTCCGCATAAATATATTCTTTGGCGTTTTTATTTTTTATGTAACCCTTGTACCATTTCAGCAGACCTTTCATTTGTGGAGGTAGATCCTTTTCCTGCGCAGGCTCGACGAGAGGCCCATTCTTGACATATGTAATTACTACCTCCTTCACTGGCGCCTCATCAAGGCCTAACAGTTCACGAAGAGTAATACCTAAGTTGGCTGCTTGTTCTCTGGCACTCGTTACAGTCAATCCCTGTGCTGCCGCAGTTTGTATGATCTCGGGGGCATCCGGACAGAAGGCTTCCACTATAAGCGGGGAAATCGATTGTTTACTTTGTTCCCCGAGCTGGGCAACTTGTTTCCCGCTTTTTTACTTTCGGCCTTCTCCCGCTCTTTGTTCTCCTTGAACATGAGTGCCTGCCTGCGAAGTTCTCGTGCATAGTCGTTAGGCAGATTCTTCGCGGCTTGGGACGGTGTGCTCAAAAATGACTTAGCCCACTTCTTTTGCTCATCAGAAAAAACTGGCTTGGGCTCGGGCTCTCTTTTCTTCTTGCAGTCCGCCTTCCATTTCTCCAAATCAGCAGCCGCGGCCGCGTCGACTTCCTCGGCACTACGTTCCCAAGGCCTTGTGGGGAGAGGCTTCAGTGATGGCTCCAGTACCTTTGTGGTCTTAGGTACATAAGGGTCCGGGTTAATAATCCAGGACTGCTTCTGCTTCTTTGCCGGAGGTGGATTGGGGGGCGGCGTCTGATCACCCGCCGGACGAGGACTGGGGGGCGGCGGCTGATCACCCGCCGGACGTTGTGGACTGGGGGGCGGCGTCGGCTGACGTGACGGAGGTGTAGGTGAACCGCCACCACCACCACCACCACCACCACCGCCACCGCCACCACCACCACCGTAGGGGGGTGGACTTGTTGTCCTTGGCGCCTCGCCTGGAAACTTGATAAACTTCTTTTGCCATAGAATGAAATGGCGCTTGACATCTCCAAGTCTTTTCCCCCCTTCAGGTGTAGCAATGTCAATCTCCAGGTCCTCAAACCCTTGGACTATGTCCTCCACCGTGACACGAGCATAGCCATCTTGAATGGGGTTGTTGTGGTGGAGTGCTCCAGGTAAACATGGTAAAGCACTGCCGATGGCTACCTTCATGGACATGTTCCCGATAGGATAATACAGATGACATTCTTTCATCTCCTTTATATCGTCCACGGGGTAGCGAGGAGGCTCCGGTGAAGTAATTTCGACCACCAGAGGCTCCGGTGCAGTAATTTCGACCACCAGAGGCTCCGGTGCAGTAATTTCGATCGTCGGTGCATCTGCACCAGCCGGTGGGGCCTCCGTGGAAGCCACGCTGCTTCTCCGCTGCTGGCTTTCGAGATCCGCTGGATGATCTTCATGCTGCACCCGAGCTGCATCTCTTTCGGCTACTAGTACACTCATGGTTTTCTTCATCACATCCATTTCCGATGCCAACCGCGCCACAACATCTGCTTCCCGATCCATCTTTCTCTTACGGCTTCTGTAACCGTACGGGTCATCGTTCTGGGGGAACCCTATTTTCCACGGAATGTGCCCCATGCCTCGTACACGTCCTCCGTGTTCAGGATTCCCGAGGGCTTTTGTCAGCGCGTCGTTCTCTCTGTTGAACTTGATCTTCCCCTGTTGAGCATCCCTCATTGCGTTAATAAGGGCTTGGGTGGGTTTAATTAATTTGCCCCGGTAAACACACTCCCCTGTCTCCGGGTTCAGCGTTCCCCCATGCCCGTACCACCAGCTTTTGGCCCTTGGGTCCCATCCCTCCGTACCTGGACGGATTCCTCGCGCCCTCAGCTCGTTCTCCATCTTCTCCAACCTAGGCACCCAAATGCGATACCCTCCTGGCCCCATAACATGATTGTACTCCTTCTTAGCCGCATTTTCCTTATTTTTTTCGATATTTGAATGAACTGCTCCGATTTCTTTTGCTTCACAAATTCTGGCCAATCATGTTTCAGTTTCTCATATTGTCCTTTGAAATCCGGAGTCTTGTTCTGCTTGACAAAGTCATGGGCTAGATTTTGCTTGAATTTCCGGAATGCGTCGGCCATCTTATGAAGAGCGAACTGTTTGACTAGCCTCCTCCTCTCCTTGTTTTCCTCAATCTTGTTACCCTCCTCATCGAATTTGTTGTATTCCGGAGGTAGAACGAAATGTTCCATAAGCTTCTTGAAGCAATCTTTTTTTGTTCTCTTATCGACAAAAGTGAAACCATCAATTCGTGCCTTCTTTGGCTCATTCCACTCCTGGACGGTGATCGAGACGTTGTCTCTAACAATGGCTCCGCATTGGCTGACGAACTTGGTGGCGTTCTTGCGGGGCTCCAGCGGCCTGCCGGTTGCACTGTCGACAACCTCGATGGTGCATGTTTCTCCTTGTTTCATTGTCTTGGTTGCGCCACGCTTTGACGACATACTCGATTGTTTCGACGATCCGGCCGAGGGCTAAAATAAGAAAGAGAGTCGCGCGCGTTAGTACACACATATTTATTCAAATCAGTTAGTTTGTATCACCAGAGGCTCAATGTATATATATACCTCGGCGCCGGAGGTGGTTGCTACTTCCATTTGAAGATCGTCGTTTATCGACGTTTGTTCGGCATCATCTTGCTGACGGCGCCCTTCATCTTCACCGTCAAGGTTCAGATAAGAAGAGATATCATCTTCTTCTTCTCCGGTCGGCACATATAGAATATCGCCGTTTATGATGTCGAACATATGTGCTTCACCGTCCGGATCATAGTTGTCCATAATCGGGTCAGCTCTATCGTCCGCCATTATGTCAGTCCTGAAAACATGTAGTAAAAACAAATTAATTAAGTGAAGAAGGGGGGCGGTGGCGGTGGCGGTGGCGAAAGGGCGGTGGCAAAAGGAGGGGGCGAGGAAGGGGTGGGAGAGGGTGTCGCGGTAGAGCGCGAGACGGGGCGGCAGACGACGGCGTCACGGAGAGGGAGGAAATTCCAATTTGTCATGTCGCGAACCCAAAATGGGCCGGCCCAGGTGAGCTACGTCCTGTGAGACGCGTCGACTTTTTGATGCAAAGAGCGTCACACAGGACTGGATATGGCCGATACAGTGATTAGGATACGTTGGAATTTCCTATATGACGCTGTCTGCGTCAAACTGACGTTGGAATTTTCATTTCTTTTCCTTTCTTTTTCTGTTTCGTTTTTCTTTTCTTTTTTTGTTTATTGTTCTTTTTCTTTTTCTTTTTCTTTTTAAAAAATGTTCTCCTTTGTTTATTTTCTTTTTCTTTTTCTTTTTTTTATTTTCATTTCTTTTCCTTTCTTTTTCTGTTTCGTTTTTCTTTTCTTTTTTTGTTTATTGTTCTTTTTCTTTTTCTTTTTAAAAAATGTTCTCCTTTGTTTTTTTTCTTTTTTTTTCTTTTGTTTATTTTCATTTCTTTTCATTTCTTTTTCTGTTTCGTTTTTCTTTTCTTTTTTTGTTTATTGTTCTTTTTCTTTTTCTTTTTCTTTTTAAAAAATGTTCTCCTTTGTTTATTTTCTTTTTCTTTTTCTTTTGTTTATTTTCATTTCTTTTCATTTCTTTTTCTGTTTGTTTTTCTTTTCTTTTTTTGTTTATTGTTCTTTTTCTTTTTCTTTTTCTTTTTAAAAAATGTTCTCCTTTGTTTATTTTCTTTTTCTTTTTCTTTTGTTTATTTTCATTTCTTTTCATTTCTTTTCCTTTCTTTTTCTTTTTCTTTTTCTCTCTCTCTCTCTCTCTCTGCTCTCTCTCTCTCTCTCTCTCTCTCTCTCTCGATCAACGCCGGCGAGGCCGGCCGCCGGCGAGGGCGGCGAGGCCGGCCGCCGGCGTTGAGGGCAGCGAGGCGGCGCGGTGGTGGGTGAGGGAGGCCGTCGGGCGGCGTACTAGGGCGAAAGGGGGCGGCGGGCGCCGTACGTGGGCGAGAGGGGGCGGCGGGCGACGGCGGGCGGCGTCGAGGGCGCGGGCGACGGCGGGCGGCGTCGACGGCGGGCGGCGTCGAGGGCGAGGGCGGCAGGCCTTCGGCGCGGCAGAGAACGAGCGGAGAAATGGAGGCGACGGGTCGGGCGCACGTATTTATAGCCCCCCCCTTTAGTCGCGGTTGGGGAGGCGACCCACGACTAAAGGGCCTTTAGTCGCGGTCGGGGAGGCGATCCGCGACTAAAGGGTAACCTTTAGTCGCGGTTGGGGAGGCGACCCGCGACTAAAGGGTAACCTTTAGTCGCGGTTGGGGAGGCGACCCGCGACTAAAGGACTTTTTCGTTCCCGCGCGCAACCACCTTTAGTCGCGGTTGGGCAGGCCAACCGCGACTAAAAGTATTTTCCAAATACTTTTTCTTTTTCAAAATGTTAAAAATACAAATAATATATCAAAAAATTCAGAAAAATAAAACTAATTCAATTCAAAATTCTAAAAATACAAATAATATATCAAAAATTCAGAAAAAAAACTAATTCAATTCAAAATGTTAAAAATACAAATAATATATCAAAAAATTCAGAAAAATAAAACTAATTCAATTCAAAATTCTAAAAATACAAATAATATATCAAAAAATTCAGAAAAATAAAACTAATTCAATTCAAAATTCTGAAAATACAAATAATATATCAAAAAATTCAGAAAAAAAACTAATTCAATTCAAAATGTTAAAAATACAAATAATATATCAAAAAATTCAGAAAAATAAAACTAATTCAATTCAAAATTCTAAAAATACAAATAATATATCAAAAAATTCAGAAAAATAAAACTAATTCAATTCAAAATTCTAAAAATACAAATAATATATCAAAAAATTCAGAAAAAAAAACTAATTCAATTCAAAATGTTAAAAATACAAATAATATATCAAAAAATTCAGAAAAATAAAACTAATTCAATTCAAAATTCTAAAAATACAAATAATATATCAAAAAATCAGAAAAATAAAACTAATTCAATTCAAAATTCTAAAAATACAAATAATATATCAAAAAATTAAGAAAAATAAAACTAATTCAATTCAAAATGTTAAAAATACAAATAATATATCAAAAAATTCAGAAAAATAAAACTAATTCGATTCAAAATAATATACCAGAGGCCGGTCGTCGGCTATGGTGGTACGGCCGGACTCTGCAGAGCGTCATGGGCTACATCACTCCAAATTTCATGTATCATTCGAAAATGGACACCAAACACATCACGGGTAATATAATTCACATGATCCATTCAACAAAGTTTGGTACAATAAATTATTACACATCATTTCTTCCCTTGTGTCCCTGCTTGCTTACGATTGTGCCGTATCCATGGAGCATCCTCATCATTTAACTTAATGCTTGGGTCGGTGTTCACTTTGAAGGGCGGAATTTCAGCAAACATATTATAATCTTCTGACATGTCTGTCTTGTCCTCCACTCCCACGATGTTTCTTTTCCCTGAAAGAACAATGTGGCGCTTTGGATCATCGCATGATGTACTGATCGTTTTCTTATCTTTCCGTTTCCTCGGTTTGCTACTCATGTCCTTCACATAGAAAACCTGAGCGACATCTTTCGCTAGGACGAATGGTTCGTCAAGGTAACCAAGATTGTTGAAATCCACCATTGTCATTCCGTATTGCTGGTCCACCTTTACCCCACCTCCTGTTAGCTTGAACCATTTGCACCGGAACAAAGGGACCTTAAAGGAGGGTCCATAGTCAAGTTCCCATATCTCCTCTATGTAACCATAATATGTGACCTTTTGCCCATTCTCGGTTGCTGCATCAAAGCGGACACCACTGTTTTGGTTGGTGCTCTTTTTATCTTGGGCGATCGTGTAAAATGTATTCCCATTTATCTCGTACCCTTGGAAAGTCGTTATAGTCGAAGATGGTGTCTTGGCCAACATGTACAGCTGATCTACAACATCATTGTCATTCATTAAATGTTTTCTCAACCAACTGCCGAAAGTCTCCATGTGGGCCTTCCTAATCCAGGATTCAGGCTTCCCCGGGTTGTCCGAGCGTAAAATATTCTTGTGTTTCTCAAAGTACGGAGCCACCAAGCTGGAATTGGTCAGTACAGTGTGGTGTTCTTCAGTCAGAGAATGGCCGTCCATACATATCGTTGATTTCCTTCCGATCGTGCCTTTTCCACTTAGTCTCCCCTCGTGCTGCGATCGAGGAAGACCAATCGGCTTAAGGTCAGGAACAAAGTCAACACAAAACTCAATTACCTCCTCATTTCCATAGCCCTTGGCGATGCTTCCTTCTGGCCTAGCACGGTTACGAACATATTTCTTTAATACTCCCATGAACCTCTCGAAGGGGAACATATTGTGTAGAAATACAGGACCGAGAACGAAAATCTCTTCGACTAGGTGAACCAGGAGGTGCGTCATAATATTGAAGAAGGATGGCGGGAACACCAACTCGAAACTGACAAGACATTGGATCACATCGTTCTGTAACCGTGGTAGAACTTCTGGATTGATTACCTTCTGAGAGATTGCATTGAGGAATGCACATAGCTTCACAATGGCTACTCGAACATTTTCCGGCAGGAGCCCCCTCAAAGCAATCGGAAGCAATTGCGTCATAATCACGTGGCAGTCGTGAGACTTCAGGTTTTGGAACTTTTTCTCCGCCATGTTTATTATTCCCTTTATATTGGACGAGAATCCAGACGGGACCTTCATACTGCTCAGGCATTCAAAAAGATGACCTTCTCTTCTTTGGTCAGAGCGTAGCTGGCACGACCTTGAAACCATTCCGGATGCCGGTCATCAGGGTCTTTCAAACGTTGCTGGTCCTGCCGTGCTTCCTTTGTATCATTTGTCTTCCCATACACGCCCAAGAAGCTTAGGAGGTTCACGCAAATATTCTTCGTAACGTGCATCACGTCGATTGCAGAGCGGACATCTAGGACTTTCCAATATTTTAGCTCCCAGAATATAGATTTCTTCTTCCACATGGCTGCGTGCCCGTCAGCTCCCTTCGGAACTGATTGTCCGCCAGGACCCTTTCCAAAGATGACTTTCAAATCCTTGACCATATCAAATACCTCAGCACCAGTGCGTTCCGCAGGCTTCGGCCGGTGATCTGCCTTGCCGTTGTAATGCTTGCCTTTCTTTCTTACTGGATGAATTTTCGGAAGAAATCGACGATGCCCAAGGTACACGTTCTTCTTACAATTTGGCAAATGTACACTTTCAGTCTCATGTAAGCAGTGCGTGCATGCATTGTATCCCTTATTTGACAGTCCCGAAAGGTTACTAAGAGCAGGCCAATCGTTGATGGTTACGAAAAGCAACGCTCGTAGGTCAAATTCCTCTTGTTTGTGCTCATCCCACACACGGACACCACCCCACAGCTGTAAAAGTTCATCAACTAATGGCCTTAGGTACACATCGATGTCGTTGCCGGGTTGCTTCGGACCTTGGATGAGCACTGGCATCATAATGAACTTCCGCTTCATGCACAACCAAGGAGGAAGGTTGTAGATGCATAGAGTCACGGGCCAGGTGCTATGGCTGGAGCTCTGCTCGCCAAAAGGATTCATGCCATCCATACTTAGAGCAAATCTTATGTTCCTTGCGTCAGCTGCAAAATCTTTGAACCATCTGTCGATCTTTCTCCATTGCGTTCCATCTGCGGTGTGTCTCAACTCCCCGTCCGACTTACGGTCCTCTTTGTGCCATCGCAACAACTTGGCATGCTCTTTGTTCCTGAACAGACGTTTCAACCGTGGTATCATAGGAGCATACCACATCACCTTGGCGGGAACCCTCTTCCTGGGTTTCTGGCCCTCAACATCGTCACCAGGGTCATCGCCTCTGATCTTATAACGCAATGCAGTGCATACCGGGCATTCATTCAAATTCTCGTATTCACCGCGGTAGAGGATGCAGTCGTTGATGCATGCATGTATCTTCAGAACCTCTAAACCTAGAGGGCAGACAACCTTCTTTGCTTCGTACGTACTGGCGGGCAACTCGTTATCCTTTGGAAACATATTCTTCAACATTTTCAGCAAGTTTTCAAATGCCGAGTCAGCTACACCTGCCTCTGCCTTCCATTTCAGCAAATCCAGTGTGCAGCCCAGCTTTTTCAGACCATCATCGCATCCGGGGTACAGCGCCTTTCTGTGATCCTCTAACATGCGATCCAAATTCTCCCTCTCCTTTTCAGTTTTGCAACGTCTCCGTGCATTAGCAATGGTCCGACCAAGATCATCAACGGGATCATCACGTGCCTCTTCTTCACCTTCCCCTTCACCTTCAGCATCCTCCATGAAAGTATCACCGAAATGAGCAAGATAGCTTTCATCGATGAAATCATCCCCTTCTTCATCTTCTTCCATTATAACCCCTCTTTCTCCATGCTTGGTCCAACAATTATAGCTTGGCATGAAACCGTGCCGAAGCAGATGCATGTGAACATCTCTTGAGGAAGAGTAACCTTTCTGATTCTTACAGATAACACATGGACAGATAACAAAAACCCCCTGCTTGTTCGCATTAGCCACTACGAGGAAATCTTTCAAACCCGTAGTGAACTCGCCGGAGAGTCGGTTACCGTACATCCATTGCCGATTCATCTGCATTATTATAATATAAAATATATAATTAACCATCATGCATTTGTTAAACTAACTAGCTACAAACAATATAAATTAAACAATGAACTGCACACATGCATATTTTATCAATGACACATCAAAGGTTCATCAAGTTGCTAACCGCGATCGAGGAGTGTGGCTCCAACACTTCATGTCATGTTTGTTTCATACTCTTGGGGCATTTCATCAAACACCTTATGTGCATAAGAGGAACCAAAAGCAAACCTAGCTACACCCACTTGTGAAGAGAATGGCTCCAAATGGCTAAGTGTTGGCTGCTGGATGGGTATATATAGGGGAGGGGCTTTAGTTGCGGTTGGCCTGGCAAACCGCGACTAAAGGTGCCCGAAGGCCTTTAGTCGCGGTTGTCCTGGCCAACCGCGACTAAAGACCCTCACGTGCGCCAGCTAGCCACCGAGCGCCCTGGGCCCAGGCCTTTGGTCGCGGTTCACCTCCAGAACCGCGACTAAAGGTCCCATTAGTCGCGGTTCCTACAGCTTCGCGACTTATGGGGCTGGACGGAAGCCTGTTTTTGCATCAGTGTTAGTTGGAGACCTGCTGCCCAGTAGATGTAGATCATGAGCAGAAACTAGCACAAGCTTGGTACCGACACTGCTAAAGGGCTTAGAACGGTGCCTTCAATGGTGAAAATGATACAAAGATTTCGATATTGACATGTCCGGGGATGCGCCATGTATGAAACTTCCCACGGAGCACCTAGAAGAGTGCAAGGAGTGCGTCAACACCTCCATGAGGTGAACAATGCCCACGGGCATCATCATTGTTGGCATTGCCCATGGTGGAACTCAGTTTCACCCAGGCTACAAAATAAACTTCTATCAATCTAGAGGAGTAATCGACCCAAACCAATGAACCATCTCACACTTCCACCAGCAAGCCCCGCATGTTTCCGAGCATTGCCATTTAACTATATTCAATTAATGCTATAGCGCCGCCATGCACCACGCACTGCCATGCTACTCTAGATCAAGGAGCGAAATCACAAACAAATGTTGTGTGCACTCTCTATTCCCACCACGCTACCAAAATCGACACAACAACTAACGCACGGAGGAACCACCATCGGCCTCGCAAAGCCAATTTGTCATTGTCGAGCACGCGAACAATGTGTCGCCGCCCCTGAAATGTGCTTATGAAGAGATCCCCGTCGCCGCGGTTCATAGTTGAGAACTTTGTCGGCTGACATCCTCCGGCAACAAAAAGGGAATGAGGAGAACAGTACGGTGGGGGAGGGAACATGGGAGTGACGCGGGACCTAGGCAGAAAAAAATGATGAATTCCTTTCCTAAATACAAGATTATCTCGTTGCCCTAGAAAAAACATAAAGGTTCCAACCCAACTTTTCTGTAGGGTGGAAAAAAATTCTTCTCAGAGCTGCGAAAGGTAAGCCTAGTTATTTTTACCTGTATTTTTTCGGAAATAAGACAAGAACGTTTCTCCTTATCATTGGAGATTAATTACCAACAAGCTCCTCATGCTTTCGTCTCCTCGTAGTAGATAGCCAACGCCATCATGCTTCGTTTCATGGGGCTGCTCGTGATGTGGGAATCGTACTTTTGTCCAGAGTATATTCTTTTCTCATGGACAAAGTTAGTGTTAGGCCTGCTGTAGGCCGGTGAGGCTGGCTCGGTTTAGTTTCACCTCGCTTGTGGGAGGAGGCCATGACCAGCTTATAAGGGAGAGATTTCTTCCTCACTTCAGCCCGGGCTTTTGGGATAGAGTGTGCTCTTCACTGAATGCTGGCCCGTGTGTGCATAAACGTCCAGAACATGAATAGAGTGTGGCCTAGGCCGAGTTGGACGCTAACATCTGGTATCAGAGGCCGGTGAGGCTGCTTGGTTTCTAGAACATGAGTAGAGTGTGGGCTAGGCCGAGTTGGACACTAACATCTGGTATCAGAGGCCGGTGAGGCTGGCTTGGTTTTCAGAACATGAGTAGAGTGTGGGCTAGGCCGAGTTGGACGCTAATATCTGGTATCAGAGGCCGGTGAAGCTGGCTTGGTTTCTAAAACATAAGTAGAGTGTGGGTTAGGCCGAGTTGGACGCTAACATCTAATATCAGAGGCCGGTGAGGCTGGCTTGGCTTCCAGAACATGAGTAGAGTATGGGCTAGGCCGAGTTGGATGCTAACAGTTTAAAGTCTAGAATCAGCTGAATATTTGACCAAGTACACCGTGCGTATATTTCATCGGGACGATAATTTTTATGCGCCGTTTAAATATTTCATTTTGTCGATGGAACAAAGTCGAAGCATTTATCATATACTCCCTCTGTTCCTAAATACTTGTCTTTCTAGGCATTTTGAGTGAATCTACACTCTAAAATATGTCTACATACATCCGTATGTAGTAGTCATTTAAAATGTCTAGAAAGACAAATATTTAGAAACAGAGGGAGTAGTTGCCATTTTGGTGATATTAGTGTTCCTCATGATTTTTTTATTTTCGCCGTTAGTAGTGGCGCGCATGCGTGCGAGCCATGTGCCCTTTATATTTTCTTCGTAACAAAACATGACGATTTTCGTTGTATTTCAAAATTGTTGGTTTAATATGTGCACTATCGACATTCAAAAATATATCATACGCCTATTTTGTCGGTCATCAATTTGAGGGATTGATTATATATTTTTTAATTGATTCTTCTCATTATAAAACGGATTTTTGCCGTTTTTTAATTTATATTTCATGTGGTTCATATATTTATTTTATCTTGGTTAAAATCCATGTCAACAACAGTGGGATCTGTCGCGAGCTTTGTAGGTTCACGTGCCAAACGACTGCTCTTTCATCGGGAAGATCCAAACAAAAGCTCGAGTAAAACTAGTGCCAAGTAGTGGAAGATAAATCCAACCATCCATCGCCTTATAATATGACGCCCAGTCAAAGAATCGATGCACGCTGGATCGGAGCGAAGGAAAACCGGAGCACGTCCAGGGTGGATGGACGGGGCGACGAGCGGACCTGTCCAGACTCTCGGATAGTTCAGGCGAGGTTGTGATTGCGGCTGGATGCAGCAAAGCAAGCTGGATTCGAGCGTCGCGCTCCACACTACAGGTCTCTCGTCTGCACTTCACTCCGGTCTGAACCCTGAATGTGAACGAAGCTGACTGCACCGCTGCAGCCGTTGTACGTACTTCATTGTCATGGCTGGTCCTTTGGGAGTTGGTTAGCCACGATAGAGCTGCACGTTCGTGCTGATCAATACTTACAATTTTCGTGTTGCATCCTATCTTTTGTCTCTTACACAGTTACACTGAACCAACATGCATGCTTGGGCCTACCTCTGCTCTATCTGAACGGCAGCTCCATTTGTCTGAACCTTTTTTTTTCAGCCATGTCGGTCGACTGCTGTATGTACTTTGTTTCTTTTTTGGTATTTTCGTTTGTGAAACGATAAACTGGGAGTCCGAGACTCAATTAAATCTGACGGGTTCGGGTGCCAAAACTCCTGTTATTGGTAAGCATGGAGCGACACAATCCATTTCGCACGTGGAAGAAAAATGCAGCCTAAGATCCAAACAAACCCTTAATAAAACTTCTACTGCGACTTAAGTAGCAGAAAACCCCATCATCTTACATTCCCACCTCCCAGTCAAAGATGGATGGAATGAAGAAAGCGTGAGCGGACGGGACGCCGAGCCGACATGCGGGTGTGACGGAGCAGAAACGGAGTATATAAAAATTGTTGAGCAGAAGAACTGGTGGCGCTGATGGGAGTTCCATCGTCTACGCGTGGAGGCACCGGTAGGCAGAGGTTGCGGCCGGGTGCAGCAAAGCAAGCGAGCTGGACTGGACTGATCGGGCGTCTCGCTCCGCTCCAAACAACAGTCACATATGACACGGAGCTCTCCTGCAATGGAAGGAGCTAGCGTGCTTGAGAGGAGAGGGGGGTGTGACTGCGAGGACGTACATGTCTCCCTTCTGTACTTCACTCCGGTCTCTGAGCCCCGAAGCAATGCTGCAGTAGCAATGTCCCTCTGGACCGTGCAAATGAGACTCTGGTGAGAACCGTCCATGTAGCATGCTACATAGACAAATTCTCCCTCATAAAAAGATCACTTAATATCTCATGGATGTGTAAATCCACATATCAGATATTAAACTGATAAGAACATATGCTACATTTGATCTTAGCCAAGAGGCCGAGAAAGATATGCAAATGAGAGCACTTCTTCTCATGCAGATCAATTAACAAACTCTTCATTCTTTCTCTTTTGGTAGTAGCTAGCGAGGCCATCATGCTTCGTTTGGCAAATTTGATCTGTGGACAAAATTAAATCATATAGAACTGCGCGTAAAACTATTTCACGTGGCTGATTTTTTTGTGTGACACCCGATACAAAGGCGCCACACTATACTGTGCAACGCCTCACAGATAGGCGCTACACGCCTGGCCAGCGTTGCAGACTGCCTAAAAATTGCTAAGTCATTGTGCAGAGCCTAAGAGCTAGGCGCTGCACTATATAGTGTGGCGCCTAGCTCTCAGGCGCTGCACTAGTGGTTGCATTACAAAATGAAGCAACCACTAGTGCAACGCCTAGAAGCTAGGCGCTACACTGTATAGTGTGGCGCCTAGCTCTCAGGCGCTGCACACACTACTAGGAAAAATGTTATACACAGAACTTTAGCAGTAGCGCTTGTTAAAAGAGCACGCTACTGCTAGATAGCAGTAGCGCGTGCAAAATAAGCGCGCTGCAGATGGACATATATCAGTAGCGCGTCTCACCGAAAACTCGCTACTACTAAAATTCCAATCACTTAGCCGATGGGCTACACATAGTAGTAGCGATCTTTCAAAAACCGCGATACCGCTAATAAACTTATAGCAGCGCGTTTATGTGTAAATCGCTATTGCTAACGAAAAGAAAATGAGATGAAAAACGAATAGAGAAGTAAATGAAAATGAAAGAAATAGAAAAAGGAGAAAGGAAAAATATAAAATGTAAAGAAAAATAAATGAAAAAGGGAAAAAATGATGAAGACGTAGCAGTAGCGCGCTCTCTGAAACGCGCTATAGCTACCTTAGCTATAGCACGTTTTCTGTAACGTGCTACCGTTACTTTTGACTTAAGAAAAAACGGTTTCCCCCGGCCACCACTTCTCCCCCAAATCGATCCCTCTCTTCGCCAACGTCTCCCCCACTTTGCCGTCGCCCCCACTTCGCCGCCATCTCCTGCCGGCGTCGACGCCGCGCTCATCCTCACGGCCGCCGCCCGAGGTCGCCCAGCCTCACCGCCGCCGCCTCTGGGCCGCCCTCGACCTCACCGTCGCCTCCCTCGACCTCACCACCGCCGCCCTCGACCATACCGCCCCCGAGCCCGCCAAGACTGCCGCGTCCTAATCCTGAGCCCGCCCACCCCGCCCCTACCTCCGTCGCCAAGCACCTCCCCGCCACCGTCTCTCCCCTCTCTATAAGCCCCCCAACCCATCCTTTTTAGTTAATAGACGTTAATGTTAAGTAGTAGATAATGTTGATGTTTTTTAGTTAGGGTAATAATAGACGATGTTAAGTAGTAGATAATGTAGATGTTAATTAGTTCAGTAGGGTTTAGTTTTTAAATTGAGTTTTTTAACTAGATGTTAATTAGGGCAGTAGGGTTTAGTTTAGAGTAAAGTTTAGTTCAGTAGTTAACTAAATATAATCTATATTTGGTTTTTGAATTGAGTTTGAGAGAGCATGTATGATTTGTGTAGATTTTCTTGAAGTGTCAGACGCTATAGGACATGCAAATTTGAAGTGGTCAGGATATATGCAAATTCCTCAATTGTGTTTGCCCATGTTTCGATTGTGCCCAAGTGGCCTTTTGTTGTTTCCAGGGAATGAAGCTGAGTGGCCTATGTTTTACCGGAATGTTGATTCATTTCCGTTCTGGCAAATTTCAGGTTCTCGATTTGTCCACTTTTTAACAAAGGTCATGCCGAAATTTTCCATGAATTTCGGCATGACTTGTGCTACAAACTAGGACATATCGAGTGCCCGAGATTTGCCGCACCAGGAAGGAGTCAACGTTCCTGCAAAACATAGGCCTTTTGTATATCATTATTCATTTTATTAGGTCTAGAATTAATTTACTAGATTTAATCGTAGGACATGGCTAGCAACGATGAAGGACAGGGTTCTGGTGATTGCGACGATGTCTACCAGGCGGCAGACAAATTTTTTAGCCTTGCCGACGATCAACCGGTGGCATCGGGGATTGAGACCGACACGCAGACCGGTGTTGAGACTGAGACCGGCGCTGAGACTGAGACCGACGCTGCCTCGGGGAGCGGAGCCGGTGTAGAACCGAAAGCAAAGAGGCAACGACTTCCTAACAAACTCAAGACTACTAGACTGGTGGTCACGGAGGTGGACGACGGCAATTTTGAGCCAAAGGCGCCCGAGGAAGCGCGTCGATGCTACGGGAATCAAATAGGCTGCATCGTACGGACAACCGCCACCATCAGCGATGAGAAACTACCGAAGATAGAAAATATGAGGAGCTCCCTCCTAAAGAAGTTTCACCAGATATTCTTGTTCCCGGGCCGAAATGAGAAGGATTATGAAGATCCAGATGAGGACCCGGCAATGAAGAAGATAAACAAACATGCCATGACCAAGTTTAGCAACGCGTTGGCCGCCTGGAAAAATCGAGTGAAAGCAAAGATCATCGACAAGAAGGAACCCTACTCCGAGATTGTAAAGAATAATCCGACAAACACGGAAGAGCAGTTTCAAATATTCAAGGAGGCTTGCGAGGCCGAAGCTGCCAAAAAAAAGTCTCAGTACATGAAGGGGCTTCAAGAGAGGAACATTGGGAGCCACCACCTCGGAAGTCGTGGTTACGGCGGAAAGAGGACCAAATGGGCCAAGGAGGACGCGGAAGCCGCGAGTCTTGGCATCCCAGACCCCTTGGCGGATTTCACCATCCCGCAGGAGCGTGACGTCCTCAGGGCCCAGAACCGTTGGGACCCAGTGAAGGTTTACGAGACAACACCGGTCATTACAGAGTTCATGAGACTGCTAGTAATTTTAGTTTCTGATCAATTCGACTGCACACGTTAGTCATATTTGTAAACGATCCTTGTGCCTTTTGCAGAGAGAGCAGCACCGGATTGCGGCCGAAAGCGACTCGCCGTCTGAGGCATTGGCGAGGCCCAAGTGGGACACTCCATTCAACCGGGCGTTGAACATATTGAAACGACAACCGGTGGATACTCGACCGCCGTATGGACGCGTGCACGGTGTCGGAGACGGCGCCACGTGGAAGAAGTACTACCGTGAGACCACGGAGGAGAGAAAGGAAAGATGGAGGTTAACTGAAGAAAACATCGACAAGAAGGTTGAGATTGCGGTTGAGAAGAAATCATCTCAGACAGTCGCAACAGCGGTAGCTGCCACAAAACAGGTGGTTGCAGATTTGTCTACTTCCTTGGTGACGGGCGTCATCACTTGGACAAGGCAAAATCCAGAAAAAAACGCAGAGGACTTTCCCCTTGCCGACTTCTTGGGGAGCAGCTTGACTAGCGTTGCACCAGCACCTGCTCCCGCACCGGACGTGCTCGGTGGTGCTTCGTCTTTGGCTGAGCTCGACGCCCTCATGGTATCTGTCACACCGGCCCCCTTCAATATAAATGTATAATCTCCCGTTTTCGTTGCCTTTCGGATGTCTCACGTCACAGACTTTTCTTTGCAGGCCGACGAAACCCCGTGTACCATATTGTACACCATCGGCGACCAGAAGGTGGACGTGGGGAAGGCGACAATAATGAAGCCAAAGGAACCATTGTTCCACAGCCGGCCGACCCCCCAAACGTCTTCAAGGTTTCCGTGGCCAGTGTCGAACCGGGCCACGAGAATTTGCCTCCTCCAATACTAGCGGGGGATGACGATGAGACACCATGGCAGCTTGGTGATTGTTGCAATGGGTGGGTCCTGTTGTGGCCAAAGAGTCTGCTTCGTCTGGAGGCGGCCGGGAGCACACCCACGAGCACGCAGCCTCAGCAAGGTATGAACATCAACACCCCACCTACCCAATTAGCGTCAGGTGTCGGGTTGGATGATAGCGGACGGGGTAAGGAGGAGGCTCCATTAGTCGCTGATGACGTCACCATGGATGAGGATGAGGACGACGATGGCGCTGAACAACATGTCTATACTGGCGCCTCCTCAGGGTTTGAGCGTCATGAGTCGGTGCCTGAATTGCCGTCTCAACGTATTATGGACGACCTTCCTGAAGGAAATATGCCCTAGAGGCAATAGTAATGTTATTATTTTTATTTCCTTATATCATGATAAATGTTTATTATTCATGCTAGAATTGTTATCCGGAAACATAATACTTGTGTGAATACATAGACAAACTAAACGTCACTAGTATGCCTCTACTTGACTAGCTCGTTAATCAAAGATGGTTATGTTTCCTAACCATAGACATGTGTTGTCATTTGATTAACGGGATCACATTATTAGGAGAATGATGTGATTGACATGACCCGTTCCATTAGCTTAGTACCCGATTGTTTAGTGTGTTGCTATTGCTTTCTTCATGACTTATACATGTTCCTATGACTATGAGATTATGCAACTCTCGTTTGCCGGAGGAACACTTTGTGTGCTACCAAACGTCACAACATAACTGGGTGATTATAAAGGAGCTCTACAGGTGTCTCCAAAGGTAAATGTTGGGTTGCCGTATTTCGAGATTAGGATTTGTTACTCCGATTGTCGGAGAGGTATCTCTGGGCCCTCTCGGTAATGCACATCACATAAGCCTTGCAAGCATTGCAACTAATGAGTTAGTTGTGAGATGATGTATTACGGAACGAGTAAAGAGACTTGCCGCTAACGAGATTCAACTAGGTATTAAGATACCGACGATCGAATCTCGGGCAAGTAACATACCGATGACAAAGGGAACAACGTATGTTGTTATGCGGTCTGACCGATAAAGATCTTCGTAGAATATGTGGGAACCAATATGAGCATCCAGGTTCCGCTATTGGTTATTGACCGGAGACATGTCTCGGTCATGTCTACATTGTTCTCGAACCCGTAGGGTCCGCACGCTTAAGGTTTCGATGACAGTTATATTATGAGTTTATGAGTTTTGATGTACCGAAGTTAGTTCGGAGTCCCGGATGTGATCACGGACATGACGAGGAGTCTCGAAATGGTCGAGACATAAAGATTGATATATTGGACGACTATATTCGGACACCGAAAGTGTTCCGGGTGATTTTGGAGAAAACCGGAGTGCCGGAGGGTTACCGGAACCCCCTCGGGAGAAGTAATGGGCCTTATGGGCCTTAGTGGAGAGAGAGGGGCGACCAGGGTGGGCCGCGCGCCCCCTCCCCCTCTGGTCTGAATTGGACTAGGAGAGGGGGGGGGGGCGGCGCCCCCCTTTCCTTCTCCCTCTCCCCCTTCCTTTCCCCCTCCTAGTAGGAGTAGGAAAGAGGGGAGTCCTACTCCTACTAGGAGGAGGACTCCTCCTTGGCGCGCCATAGGGCCGACCGGCCTCCTCCCCTTGCTCCTTTATATACAGGGGGAGGGAGCACCCCTAGACACACAAGTTGATCCACGTGATCGTTTTCTTAGCCGTGTGCGGTGCCCCCTTCCACCATACTCCTCGATAATATTGTAGCGGTGCTTAGGCGAAGCCCTGCGACGGTAGAACATCAAGATTGTCACCACGCTGTCGTGCTGACGGAACTCTTCCCCGACACTTTGCTGGATCGGAGTCCGGGGATCGTCATCGAGCTGAACGTGTGCTAAAACTCGGAGGCGCCGTAGTTTCGGTGCTTGATCGATCGGGCCGTGAAGACGTATGACTCCATCAACCGCGTTGTCATAACACTTCCGCTGTCGGTCTACGAGGGTACGTAGATCACACTCTCCCCTCTCGTTGCTATGCATCACCATGATCTTGCGTGTGCGTAGGAATACGTTCTTTAACACTTCCGGTAGTAAAGAAGTCTAGGAAGAGAGCGAGGCAAGGCAAAAAAATTGATTCTATGATCCAGCCGCCTCAGCAGCCTCGGCTTCAGGACCGTATAGATATCCCCGATGCGGATAAATGGCATATCCCCGGTCAACCAATCCTACCTGCAACAGCGCTACGGGCTAGATTCGGCGATCTAAGGGGACTTCATGATGATGTGCTGCGGGTAGAGAAAGGCCTCATCGCCTCGAAAGATCCAGGATACCCACTCTATGTGGTTAACGTTCCGCGGCAAATGTCGTACGTTGACAACTTCCCTGCTGATTAGTTCTTCCTCTGATTCGATTACATATTCGACATGTTTCATGTGAAGAAGCTGGATTTTACGTTTGTCCGCCTTTATGCCTTGCACATGAACTACATCATCGGGGTTGTGCAGATATCTAATATCTGTGTCGCTGACCCGTACTACATGCACGAGGGATTTTTGGGAGTCTGTGCAAAGCACCGTGAATACGCGAGGGATTACATCGTCAATTTCATGCTCGCCAATAAGGACAAGGAGGAGATTCTCATGCCTTATCATCCCGTGTAAGTCATCCGCGCTGCTATCCTTCCTTCGATTTCAATCATTCATTTGCACGGTGGAGGATAATTAATTTGAGGTGTACTTATTTTGCGCAGCGGCGGGCGCGCCGTCCTCATCATCCTCTACCCCCGATTCTCCCACGCTCTTTACTTGGACTCGTTGAAGAACATTCACAAAAAGGATTACACCCACATCAAGGATGTTCTCGACAGTGCTATGTTTTACTACCAAGCAAGGGGTGGAGAGGTCAGTGACAAGAAGACAAGGGGCAGCAGGGCCGCCTTCGGCCATAAGACCGACTTCTGCTGCATCCAGCAACCGAACGATTCTCTTAATGATGGATTCTATGTCCTACACCACATGCTGGAGTACAGACGGGATCACCAGAACCTTCGCATGTCACCTAGATCCGGCGATGCCCATATTCTGCAATGGGTAAAGGACATAGGAGATATCGAGGATCATCGACTTCGAGCTGAGTTCTATAACGTCCAGCGCGAACTTGCCCAAATCATCATGAAGGAGGTCGTCAGAAAAACAGGGATGTTCTACGGAGAAGGACAAATATCGCGGGAAGACGTCCGAACATGGATAGCTTCTCAACGTCTCGACATGAAGCCTTTCACTAAGCTCAAGGACTGTCTCCCTGACTTGGATGGATGGAACGACATGTTGGAGTGATTGTCGATATATGACAATGTGTCCGTTTAGTCCATACTTTCTATATGAAAAAACTTTGAGTTATGCACGGTAAAACTTTATTTGTGATGTAGTTAAACCGTCCTCCTCCTCGACTAGCGAAAATCACTCTAGTTAGGGCATTTTGGGGTACGATGAACTTTGTTATTTATGCTTATGATATGTTGTTTCTATTTTTGCCAAGTCTGTCTCCTTCTGTTGCTCAACTATATATGTTGCATATCATCGACTCATGTGACGATGCAGGTGCATAGATCATATATGGCAAAGAAGTGCTACGCCAGGAGTATATATAAGACAAATGGTCGGAGTGTCAGGCCCAGGTGTACCGGTTTCCGGTTTCCGAGCGACAGGCAGTAGTTAGTTTAGGTTCACGCTAATGCGAGAGAGGGATACGAACTCATGTACTCAAAGTGATAGCTCTTCTCGCGTATATCATTGTTTAGATGGATGACGATGTATTTGCAAGTAACCGAGACTTGTATCGCTATTTTTGAGATGATGACGAGAGACCACTTTGTGTTGGATGATGATTATGATGATGAGACTAATTGTATATATATGCTATGATACATTTGTATGTGTATGATATGCTAAAGATTATTGTATAAAGCCTATTTAAATACAAAACAAATATGCAGGGAAAAAACTAATAAAACTAGTAGTAGCGAGGGGGGAAATTTAGCAGTAGTGCCGCCTTACCAGTAGCGCTTCCCAGTAAACAGCGTTGCAGATAATATCAGGAGCGCCCTTTTCTAAAGAGCGCTACAGCTATTCATGTATAGCAGTAGCGTGGGACAACAGACGCTACTACTATACGTTAGCTGTAGCGCCTTATTAGTAGCACCGGTCCCCGCGCTACTAATAGGCCCAAAACCCGCGCTGCTGCTAGGCTTTTCCCTAGTAGTGACATTGACTTAGTAATTTTCAGATCACACAGGTGCGACGCTGGCCAGGCGTGTAGCGCCTATCTGTGAGGCGTTGCACAGTGTAGTGTGGTGCCTTCGTGTCAGGCGTCACACAAAAAGGTCAGCCACGTGAAATAGTTTCACGGGCAGTTCATTCTGTGATTTGATTTCATTCATAGATCAAATTTGTCAATTTTGCCGCTTCGTTTCATGGGTTTGCTACTGATGTGGGATGGGAATCGTACTTTTTGTGCAGAGTACTATATTCTTTTCTCGCCGACAAAGTAAGATCAATTGGATCTGCCGCGAGCTTTGTAGGTTCACGTGCCAAAGGACTGATCTTTCCAAGCACGGTACTATTGTGAAGATCCAAACAAAAGCCCGACTAAAACTACTGGCTAGAAGTAGCAGGGGCGTGTTTGGTTGCCTGCATAGGCCTCGATCAGGCCTGTGCGGGAAGTGATCAGCCTGTTTGGTTGCCCGCATACACTATTGGGCCCACATCGCACGTTTCTTAAAACATCTCTGAGCCTAACTCATTGGGAACGCACGAATCGGCAGTTTCTTCAGAGCTAGGCCCGAGCGGTGCACGTGAGCAGTGGCGGCTGCACGCGCACGGCCACGCTTGAGAAGCCGCGTTGCTTCCCGAAGCGCCGTCAGTTATTATCCTCACCGCCCCTCACCGCTCCCTCTCCCCACTCTTCCCCACCCTCCCAACTCTCACCGGCGGCAGCGGATCAGAGCAGAGGAAGAAGACCACCGGACTCCATCACCGGCGGCGGCGGATCAGAGCAGAGGAAGAAGACCACCGGACTCCATCAATGGCGGTAAGCACTTCTCTCTCTTCGACATGCACGCACGCTAGATTCGATCCACGACGATAGATTCGATCCATGACGGAGGGGAATGAGGAATAGAGGTAGATAAGCATAGGAGTAGTTCATACTAGTTCATAGCAGTTCAAACGAGTTCATACATGCAAGATCGGAATGCAGAAGGGGGATTGGGGGATTGGGGGTACACAACGGAAACCGGCCGACCGCGGCGGCCGTCACCGACGTGTGGAGCGGCTGGTCGAGCCACTGGCCTTCATCTTCTTCTTCTTCGCCGTGCGGGCCGGCGGGTCATCTTCCTCGTCCTCGGCGGAGTCGAGGTCGATCTGCCAGGTACGACGGCCTGGCTCCGGCGCCCTCGCTGGCATGTGCACCGCTTCTTCTTCCTCCTCCTCCTTAGGCTCCCCAGCGATGACCGCCGGCGGTGCGATAGCCGTTTGCCAGTACACTGCGGCACGGCAGTCATTAGGAGCCCAGTAGGTCTTGTACTTGCACCACTTCTTCCTCCGTTTAGCGTCGTCGGAGACGGCCTGATTCATGGCCCAACGAATGATGTCAACTGCCATCACGCCCTTCGCTGGGTCAGGAATCAGCGTCTTCACCTCTTCTTTAGTGGCCTTCATGAGCATTGTATTTGATTCGTTCTGCATGTCCGGCATGGAGTCGAAATTCGAGCACACCTCCATGGTGTTCTCGAACTTGGTGGGATCACCAGCCGACCACCCGAGAAAAAAGGCCCTCCAGCCAATACCCCAAGGGAAGGGGTAGGCGTTGGAGCTGGAGCTAGAGCTCATGGCGATGGGGAGGAGGAAGGTTGACAGTGAGAGAAGAGAGGGGGTGGGTAAGTAGTGGTGGGCAGGGTGAGTAAATATAGGGGGGATGGAGAGGAGGAGAAGAGTGACAGTCATGCTGTTTTAACTACATGCTCTTCAATTAGCCATGAACTCTATGATGTGCTTGACTCCATGAACTGTGTGCAGATCAAGGAGAGCAATGAGATGGGCACGGAGGTGCTCCCAGCCATTGACAACAAGGGCAAGCAACCCCTTCACCCAATGCCCGACGAGGTTGTGCTGCCGCCCACCGCCGAGGAAGATCCGAAGACGCCTGAGGGTGGCGACGACGAGGGCATGGAGGAGCCCCCCAGCAACAAGCGCCGTAACTATGGCCACTACCATCAGGAGGATGGCCCAACTCACTTCTGCAAGGTCATCCTTGCACTGAAACTTGAGTGCATCCCCATGCCTCTGGACTTCACAAAGCACTTCTTCGCGGTGCCGACGAAGTTCAAGCTCAGGAACAACACCGGCTGCTCCTGGAAGGTGACGGTCAAGCTGATGAACAACGGGGTGACCCTGTATCAGGGTTGGGCCACCTACGCAGTCGTTCATCACATTAAGATCGGCTACATGGTGACGTTCAAGCTCCTCACTCCCGACACCCTCGAGGTCATCATCTTCGACGAGGATAACATTGAGGTCATCAACAAGGAGTAGGGCCGGGCCACCTCTTTCCATCGTACTATCTGAATTATGCTAGTTTATGATTTTTGAGTTGAACTGTTATGAAGTGTGGTACTGCTTATATCTGAATTATACTAGTTCATGCTCTGTTTATACTCTGTTGTCTGTTTATACTCTGTTGTGCTTATGATGTGTGCTGCCGAAGTGTGGTGGTAACCTCATCAACTAGCCAAAAAGGTTACCATACACCAGACGTTGCATACAACCAAACATCATGCTTTGAGTTTGTCCACTAACATGCAGACAACCAAACACCATGCAGATGGTGCATTTGAGGCTGCATTTGCATAGCCAGATTGGGTGGAGAAGTGTATGCAATGCGGGTACTGTAGCGCGCGCTAACCCAACACGCCCCAGATGAATCCATCCATGCAATATGCCCAGTCAAAGATCGATGCACCGGAACGAAGAAAAAACCGGAGCAGGCCATCTTCCTCCGCAGATTGCATGCGGTTGCGGCCTCCCGGATCGACATGGAAAGCAAGCTGGATTCGAGCGCCTCGCTCCACACTAGGTTGCGGCCGTAGGATAATGAGCTCTTTCTCAAACGTGCGGTGGACACGGGCCGAGGAAACGAGGCGAAATGGGGTAGTGTGAGCACGACTGCGAGGAGAGGTCTCTCGACTGCACTTGACTCACTCCGGTCTGAACAGCTGACTGCACCGCTGCAGCCGTTGTGCATTGTCACTGAATCCCCCTGGCTAGTCGTCAGCTAATGAGCTGGTCATTTGACGACAGAGCTGCACGTTCGTGCTGATGAATACAGTACAATTTTCGTGTTGCATCCAACCTTTTTGTCTCTTTTACACTGAACCAACACGTACGCTTGGGCCTATCTCTGCTCTATCTGAACGGCAGCTCCATTTGTCTCAACCTTTTTTTCAACCATGTCGTCGGTCGAACTGCTGTGCAAATGAGACCACGGTCCATACTTTGTTTCTTGGTATTTTATTTTTGTGAAACGGTAAACTGAGAGTCCAAAACTCAATTAAATCCGACGGGTTCGCGCGCCAAAACTCGTGTTCTTGGTAAGCATGGAGCGACTCAATCCGTTATGGGCTTATGGCACGTGGAAGAAATGCAGCCTAAAGATCCAAACAAAGCCCGAATGAGAACCTTCTATCCAGTAGCACTGTAGCAGATACTCCCTCCGGTCCCTTTTTATCTGCGTTGTGAAAAAATCCATCCGTCATCTTACATTCCCAGTCAAAGTCCGCAAAAAAAAAAAAACATTCCCACTCAAACATCGATGCACGCTGGATGAAAACGAAGAAAATCGGAGCAAGTCCAGCTAGCGTGGGTGGACGCGAAGCGGAGCCGACATGCGGGAGCCGAAACGGAACGCAAGTGTTGTAGTAATAAAAAAATGGCGAGCTGAAGAACTAGTGGCGCTGATGGGAGCTCCATCATCCATGCGTGTGTTAGAGAATATGTTTCCGTAGCATTTCAAACTCCTTTCCTTCTCCTACTCAAACTCCTTGTAATATTCCTTGTATTTCAAACTTGGCTTCGGCCGCATCAATCAATATAAACAGAACCGCGGCTCCCCTCGTGGGAGTAGGAACGCTTATTATCTTTCATGGTAATCAGAGCCACCTCTTCTCCTACATCTAGCCACAAATCAAAACCCTAGAACCATATATCATCGTCTCCATGGCTTCTTCGTCCGGCGTCGGCCTCAACCTCGGATCGCCGCCATCTGAGAAGCTAGCAAGAGGAAACTTCATCCTCTGGAAGACCCAGGTGCTCCCAGCCCTGCGAGGTGCGCAGGTAACCGGGCTCCTGGACAACTCTGACGCCGCTCCACCCAAGACTGTGGAGATCACGAAGGCGGACAAGACGACGGCCCTCGAGCCGAACCCTCTGTACGGGCCCTGGATCGCCAAAGACCAGCAGGTCCTGTCATATCTTCTCAACTCCATGTCTCTAGAAATCCTTGCGCAAGTCGTCGGGAAGGACTCCACCTATGAGCTCTGGACGACGGTGAACAATCTCTTCGCCTCGCAATCACAGTCCCGGATCACCAATCTAAGGATCGCGATCACCAATACCAAGAAGGGCAGAATGTCGAGCTCGGCGTATATGGCGAAGATGAAAAGCCTTGGGGATGAACTAGCTGCCGCTGGTCGTCCCGTCTCTGATCCGGAGATGGTGGACTACATACTCGCAGGACTCGACCGCGACTACGACTCCGTGGTGGCGGCGATCGGCGCTGTCAAGAACACAATCACCGCCGATGACCTCTTCGCTCAGATCTCCGCCTTTGATCAGAGGATGGAGATGCTGGGAGACTCGTCTTCAGGCGGGTTTCAGTCATCTGCCAACGCCGTCTACACAGGCCGCGGCCAGTCCCGTGGTAGATCCCGTGGGCGAGGAGGAAGAAGGCGCGGCCGCGGTGACCGCGGTGACCGCGGTGACCGCCAGCCTTCTCATGCAAATAGAGGCGGCGGATTCAGAGGACGCCCTCGACAGCAACAGCAACAGCACGTACGCGAGCAGCAGCATGACTATCCTGAGTGCCAGATATGCTATAGACATCATCCAGGAGGTGCACGTGTCTGCTGGTGGCGCTATGAAGAGAATGATCAAGAAGAGAAGGAGGCGCACGCTGTCTCCTATGGCGTGGACACTAATTGGTACGCAGATAGTGCAGCAACAAATCACATCACAGGTGAACTTGACAAGCTGACAGTACGGGAGAAGTACAACGGAGGCGACCAAATTCGCACGGCAAGCGGTTCTGGTATGAATATCACCCACATTGGTAGTTCAATTGTTCAAAACCCCATGAAAAATTTGCACCTTAAAGATGTCTTGCATGTTTCTCAAACTTCCAAAAATCTTGTTTCTGTTCATCGATTCACCCTTGATAATAATGTTCTTATAGAATTTTATCCTCACTTTTTCTTGGTTAAGGATTTGAGCACAAGGAGAATCATTCTTAGAGGACGGTGCGTGGGAGGCCTCTATCCACTCATATCATCATCATCATCTTCATGGTCCAATAAACAAGCAAATATTGTCACCAAGCCATCATCATCAAGGTGGCATAGTCGATTAGGTCATCCATCTTCAGTCATAGTTAAATATGTTCTTAGCAAAAATAAACTCTCTTATGAGAATAGTGTTGAGTCAGTTTGTGATCCATGTCAACAAGCAAAAAGTCATCAATTACCCTATCCCATCTCTACTAGTGTGTCTACTGCTCCTCTACAACTTATATTTTCAGATGTATGGGGACCAGCCCCTACTTCAGTTGGGAGATTTTCTTACTATGTAAGCTTTATTGATGACTATAGTAAATTTACTTGGATTTACTTGTTAAAGAAACGGTCTGATGTATTCCAAGTCTTCATCAATTTTCAAAACCTTGTTGAATGCAAACTGAACTCCAAGATCATTGCTATGCAAAGTGACTGGGGTGGTGAGTATGAAAAATTGAACTCTTTCTTCCAAAAACTTGGTATTTCACATCATGTCTCTTGCCCTCATGCTCACCAACAAAACAGATCTGCTGAAAGAAAGCACCGTCACATAGTTGATATAGGGCTAGCATTGCTAGCAAATGCATCCATGCCACTCAAATTCTGGGATGAAGCATTCTTAACCGCTACATATCTTATCAATTTGCTTCCTAGTAAAGTCATCAAATTTGAAACACCTATTACACGACTCCTTGGTGTCACACCCAACTACACATCTCTTCGTGTTTTCGGTTGTGCATGTTGGCCCAACCTCAGACCCTATAACACACGCAAACTCGCTTTTCGCTCCAAAAAGTGTGTCTTCTTAGGCTATAGTCCCATGCACAAAGGAGTTAAATGTCTAGATGTTCCTACTGGTAGGGTCTACATATCCAGAGATGTAGTTTTTGATGAGTCAGTGTTCCCTTTTGCTTCCCTTCATCCCAATGCTGGTGCACTTCTTCGCAAGGAAATCCTCCTTCTTCCTCCACATCTTCGGTCTTTTGATCATGGGGGCGACAGTTGTACTAACCAAAGTGATGATATTCCTGCTGGTATTGGTTCTTCTCTGTTGCCTGTACAGGTCCCTGGTGAAAACGGCGCTCAAAATGATCGAAATTTCGAAAATCAAGCTCAAGATCATCTTATATTTCATGCTGAGGAAGGAGACGAACCTGACACAGATGACGAAGCTGATCCGGCGGCGCCCGCAACTCCTGTTCGTGCGCAGACCTCGGATCCCGCGGCCAAATCAGCCTCAGATCGCGCTCCCACCAACCGCAGCGCTGATTCAGCAGCAGGCGGGACCAGCTGCGGGGTCGGTTGCGGGGCCGAATCCGCCTCGCCCAGCGTGCGCCACTCCCACGCCGCCACCTCAGCAGCAGGCGGGACCAGCCGTGGGGCCGAATCTCCCTCGCCCAGCGCGCGCCTGCAACCGCGGTCGGGCGGTCGATCCGCTGTGCCGGCTCGGGCGGCTGGCACCCGTGTGGTGGACACACAAGCGGCCACACCAACGGCTACAGGATCCTCTGCGCAGGTGGCGCCAGATTCGCCTGTGTCATCACATGCAGCTTCCTCGGGATCTTCTGCGGCGAGTGCCTCTGTGGTCCAGCCAGCAGTTTCTTCACGAGTTATGACTCGATTACAGAATGGTATACGAAATCCTAAAATAAGAAAAGATGGGACTATACCATATGGAATGTTGTGTATTTCAGGAGAACCAACAACATTGAATAGTGCACTTGATGATCCTAAGTGGAAGAAGGCAATGGATGAGGAATATTCTGCACTTATGAGGAACAAGACATGGCATCTTGTACCAAATCAGAAAGGTAAAAATATCATCGATTGCAAATGGGTTTACAGAATTAAAAAGAAGGCAGATGGCTCCATTGACAGGTACAAAGCACGTCTCGTTGCAAAGGGTTTTAAACAACGTTATGGTATTGATTAAGAGGACACTTTCAGTCCTGTTGTTAAAGCTGCAACTATCAGACTTGTGCTAGCCATTGCTGTATCCAAGGGTTGGAGTCTACGACAGCTAGATGTACAGAATGCGTTTTTGCATGGCATTCTAGAAGAGGAAGTGTTTATGAGACAACCACCTGGTTATGAGGACAAGAAGTCACCACATTATGTTTGCAAGCTTGACAAGGCACTCTATGGTTTAAAACAAGCACCCAGAGCATGGTACTCCAGATTGAGCTTACAGTTGAAATATCTTGGTTTCATTGCCTCCAAAGCTGATACATCATTGTTTATTTATAACAAGGCTGGAGTAGTCATTTTTGTGCTTATATATGTTGATGATATCATAGTTACAAGTTCTTCACAAAATGCTACTAATGCACTTCTGCATGATTTGAGCTCAGAGTTTGCCTTGAAAGACCTAGGTGATTTGCATTTCTTCCTAGGTATTGAGGTCAAGAAAACTCAAGATGGAATTGTGTTAAATCAGGAGAAATATATCACTGAGCTTCTGTCTCGCATGGGGATGAAGAATTGCAAGCCAGTTCCTACACCTTTGTCTTCCTCAGAAAAAACTTTCAGCATATGAAGGTGTGCCACTTCAGGAGGAGGAAAGTACAAGGTATAGGAGTACTGTGGGAGCATTACAATATTTAACTCTCACACGTTCAGATATCTCATTTGCTGTCAACAAGGTTTGTCAATATCTGCATGCACCTACTTCTGCACATTGGTCAGCTGTCAAGAGAATTGTAAGATATGTAAAGCATACTATGGGAATAGGACTTCATTTCAAACGGTCTAATTCCTCTCTTGTGAGTGCATTCTCTGATGCTGACTGGGCAGGATGCAGTGATGACAGAAGAGCAACTGGAGGCTTTGCAGTATTTTTTGGGTCTAACCTTATTTCTTGGAGTGCCGGAAAGCAAGCCACCGTGTCACGGTCAAGCACAAAAGCTGAATATAAGTCCTTGGCAAATGCAACTGCAGAAATCATTTGGGTTGAATCACTTCTTGAGGAATTGGGAATCAAGAAGAATCGTATCTCATGTTTATGGTGTGATAACTTGGGAGCAACATATTTGTCCGCAAATCCTGTGTTTCATGCAAGGACAAAGCACATCGAAATTGATTTTCACTTTGTGCGAGAAAGGGTTGCAGCCAAGAAACTCGAGATACGGTTTATTCCCTCCAAGGATCAAGTAGCAGACGGTTTTACAAAGGCATTGCCATCAAGACCATTTGAGGAGTTCAAGAGTAATCTTAATCTAGGGTAGTTAAGATTAAGGGAGGGTGTTAGAGAATATGTTTCCGTAGCATCTCAAACTCCTTTCCTTCTCCTACTCAAACTCCTTGTAATATTCCTTGTACTCCAAACTTGGCTTCGGCCGCATCAATCAATATAAACAGAACCGCGGCTCCCCTCGTGGGAGTAGGAACGCTTATTATCTTTCAGCGTGGAGGCACGGGTGCCGGCCGGCAGAGGTTGCGGCCGGGTGCAGCAAAGCAAGCGAGCTGGCAGGACTGATCGATCGGGCGTCTCGCTCCAAACTACTCCCTCTGATTTCAAATTACTCGTCGCTTTTCAAATTACTCGTCACAGAAATGGATGTATCTAGAACTAAAATACATCTAGATACATTCATATCTGCGACAAGTAATTCGAAACGAAGGAACTACAATCGCATATGACACGGAGCTCCGGTGCAATGGAAGGAGCTAGCGTGCTTTAGAAGGGGGGCGTGACTGACTGCGAGGACATGTCCCTCTTCTACACGGGTACTTCACGCTGGTCTCTGAACCCTGAAGCAATGCTGCAGTAGCCATGTCGGTCTGGACAGTGCAAATAAGACTGTGATGCGGCCTACAATTTGTGTAACTTTTTTAGGGACTCCTAATCAATATTCCACTGTAACACCTACATGTAACAAATGAACGCAAGCGCTACAGATAGAGATGTGGGCCGAACCAAGGTTGAGATTATAATCTATACTTTCATTTTATATTGTTTTGGTTGGGGTGCTGTGGCAAGCAATGGTGCAACGCTCGGCCGACACATGAGAACCGTCCATGTAGCGATGTGGGATTATTCGAATAAGTTTTTTTTAGAATTGATTATTCGAATAAGTCGAAGAGACGTAGGCACCGTTTGGTTCATAAGTCCTGGGACTTTTTTTAGTCCCAACCCAAGACCCTAAAAAGTTCCTACTGTTTGGTTCCTGAAAATTAATATGGACTAAAAGACTATATTACAACTATAAGTCCCTTCTTGAGAGTCTTATTTCATAAGTCACAAATGCCCACTTTAAGTCCTTATAAATCCCTCCTGTTTGGTTTAGATGGGACTTATAAAGATATTTTTAAGTCCCTAAACCAATAAATTCCTAAAAACAAACACCCTTGTATTCTCGCAAGAAAAGCAGAAGCCCAAACGAAAGCATATATTGTTCGCCTACCGCTCGTGGTCCAACCAGCTACGCGGGTCAGGCAGGTGAACCTGACTGATTTGGTGTTTGGAGCCCAAGCAGGACGTCACGGCCCACATGACCCATGGCCCATTTTATCATCACAGAGGTGACCTTAATTTAGATTACCGATCTCTTTCTAAAAAAAAGATTACGGATCTAAAAAAAGGATTACCGATCTGTTTTACAAAAAAACTACATCACCTTTTTAGACTCACGAGCTTTATTTTTTATGGTAAAAAGAATTCACGGGCTTATTCTTCTCAAGATGTAGACTAATAAAACCGCTAAAAGAAATATATAGGCTAAAAAAATACTTCGCATGCTTTTATTTCCCGTATCATTATGATCAGGGCATGATGGAAGGTGATTATGGTCCCACATGCAAAAACAATGATGATTATGGTCCAGACGGATCTAAATTTTACAAAAAAATAGAGAGAGAGAGAGAGAGAGAGAGAGAGAGAGAGTAAGATGACATCACTTTCATGCAGCCCCAAGAACTCAGCTGATCAGGTTTCCTCCTCCTGTCGTCGGTGCCGCCTTCGATCCGTGCCATCTCTGATGGCCTTAGGGCTATGGAGGTGCGAAGGACCTCGGCCCTCGATCGGCGGAAGCTAGACACCGCTATTGACACTGCTATTGTTCTTGATAGGTTCAATGTCATGGTTGGAAGTTGTGTGTCGGCTATGATGTCCTCGATAGGAATAGTGTCTTCCATATTTGATTCATGTTCCAATGGTGTGTCTAGCATTGTCAGAGGGTGTGTGGAGGTGTGTCTCCATCAGATCTCGTGGGATTTAATCGCTGCTCCGATTCGGCGGATCTGTTTGGATACAGTTTTCATTCATATTTGTTTGGGACTTTTCAGGTTTGCTCCTTCTGATCTACGATTTTCTTCATTAACGATGGTTGCTAATCTAGTTTGCTGGTCCTGTTGGGTCTTAGCACAATGCTTTTCTGATTATTTACTACAACAGAGTTTGCCTAGCTCCGGAGAGGGAGGGACAATGACGGTAATGTGTCATCGGTCTGCTTTAGTGTTTGTAGCTCTCGCTAGGTAGTCCATGGATTTAATTGTAAAAAAATAACAACTAATGTTCACTGCACTACCATGATTGATTATGAATAGATCGAAAGTTTGTCCCAAAAAAAGATGACACCAATTTTTAGAGTTTTTTTTCTAGGGCTTCAACTTTATTATAAAGAATCTGCAAGCATGGCAGGTAATTATCTTATACGAGAAAATCTAACAGCCAAAATCGACTAAGCAACAACAAAAAGTGAAAAAATAAAATTAGAACATATGAGAAAATAAAAAAAAACTTTTATCTAAGACATTTTCCCTTGTTAGTAAATAAACTCATATTATAACAAAACATTATTTTCTAAGGTCAAATGAATTAAGAATTTAGGTATTACCATAAAGGAGAGAAAAAATCTAAGAAAGAAAACTTAAAATAAATTATTATGAAAACTTGCCCGTAGATTTCAAAGAACTTAATATCTAAAAAGGAAATTATAGTAGTGCAATTTTCAAATGACATTACGATCTGCACACATATTGCATGGAACTACATGTATATGACCATGCTATATCAGGTGTTTCGGGTAGTATGACAACAACAACCAAAACTAATCTGCTCTCCAGATGTCATACATGAATTTAATCTCATATTAAGGGGGTCGTTTCTTCCATCTCTCAATACATATGTATGTATATGCCACGCTCGCGCGTACACACACTGACACACAACAACATGCATGAATGCACACACACGCAAACAAGAACATGCACAAAGCGCGAACACACGAACAATAAATTGGTTGAACTTGAGAAAAAAAAACCTAATACCAAACACACACACACACACACACATAATAATAATAATAATAATAATAATAATAATAATAATAATAATAATCAAACGAAACAAAAATGAGGAATCAGAACTAAAAAACAAAGGCAAATACAAAATTACAAAGCAAAGACAAAACCATAATAACTTGTGACGAAGAATAAATTAAGTGCATTGGCATTACTCTAAAGAAGAAATAAATAAAAAATATAAAACAAATGATGGCACAAAAAACTGTACACAATTAGTACAAAAATTGTACTATTGTTTTATAATATAAAAATAAATATAGGGGTGCAATTTTCACGCAGTAGTATGATTTGCATATTGATTGCAGATAACTTGAGTAAGTATATGCCAATATTATACCTATTGCTTAGGTTACAAATTAATTATCTCAACACGCGCAAAATAAAGCGCATCTTGATGATATTGTCACTCCTTCCCGGAAGCATGCATGAAAGGATGTACACACGGATGCATGCCCATGGACACGGACACACACACATGCAGTGGCAGAGCTACCAAAAAAGTTGGGCTAGCAAGAGAGCCGAAACAGTGCCTACCCATTTGAGAATCAATGCGTTAGTGCGGGTTGGTCTTTATAACAAACATTTGTTTCGCTTAGTAATGGGCAGGCCACGGCCCATCTGGCCTTGTCGTAGCTCCGCCGGTGGGGAGCTCCTATGTGGCGCCTTCAGCGTCACTTGGGGAACCGGCGGTCACGCGCCCCTCCTCATGGGCTGTCCCATGTAGAGTGTGAGGTTCGACGCGCGTGACCGGTTTTCCTCGCTCAGGTGCATTTTGACCAGTCACGGTTGACCAATTGACTGGTGAACCGTTGACTATTTAAGAAATACAAGAAACTGGAAAAGGGGAAAAAATCGAAAAGCATCTTAAATTAAAAAATGTTCATGGATTTTGGGAAAAAAGCTAAGGAAAAAGTTTCATCAATTCTGAAAATGTTCATAGAATTTGAAAAAAAATCACCAAAATTTTGAAGAAGTTCATAAATTCTGAAACTAAAAATCAATGCTTTTGAAAAAAGTTCATCGATTTTGCAAAAAGTTCAACACTTTCTAAAAAGAGTTCATTGAAACTGAAAAAAGTCATCAAAATTCAAAAAAGTTCATGAATTTTGAAAAAAAATCATCAATCTCAAAAAAAAGTTCACATATTTGCAAGCAATTCATCGCTCTAGGAAGAAGAAAAAAGGAAAAAGGAAAAAGAACGAATAAAAGAAAGAAAAAGTTAAATGTTAGCACATCCACGCTGGTTGGTGGGGCGGTGTATAGCCTACCTAGATGAAGGAGGTCGCTGGTTCGATTCAATTGCAGTGTTTTTTTTTGTATTTTAAATCACAGACGAAAATGTTACATGGGCCGGCCCTGCGCGGGTGCCGTATGCAAAAACTAGTACGCCGGTGCATGCAGGCGCGCACTCACATGAGCACACAAAAAATTCACATGCACAACACACAAGGAAATATGTATGACCCGCTCCGGCAAGTCCGGTAAAAATAGGTACGTGACGGATAGCAAAACCAAAAAAGAAAAAAAGAACGCGGACCATACTAATCAGATATGACACGACGCTCTTGTGCAGTGGTAGGAGCTAACGCTTGAGATGAGGGCGTGACTGCGTGCAGATATCTCTCTTTTGTACTTCACTCCGGTGTCCGACCTCTGAAGCAACGTTGCAGTAGCCATGTCATTCTGACCGTGCATATGAGACTGTAGCCTATAATTCATTTTATTTTTTAGGTAACTTGGCGTGAACACTTAAGCTTTTGGGTATTCAGGTCTAAACCCACAAGCTTTGGGTGTTGCTTGCTTCTATTTCTAGGAATTCTGACACCTTTACTGCTCCTTTGATTTATAGAACGGGAAAAATAGGCATAGGAAAAATAAAAGGATTGCTATGCCCTGCTCACTTGAAACATGTAGAATTGGAAAAATATATGGGAACTAACACAAGTGGGTGTTCTATGACAACATAGAAAAATCGTGATTCTTTCAAAGGGACCTCATGGAAAATTTCTTATGAGATACACTAGGGAAAGTTCTATTAGAATAATTCATAAGAGTTGGATTCCTGCAGATCAAATACCCACCACAAGGAAAAATCCATAAGATCACAATCCTACACAAACTCTATGGAAATCCAATGAATCAAAGCAACCCTTTTATTATGAATACACTTGCAATTGAATTATCCAGGGAGCCACAGATTGCGACTTACTTCCCAGGTTCTAATACGCAATGTTGCTGGCTTCAAAGTTTAAAATTATGAAATGAACCCCCCACGACAAACGCTATGGGCAATGAGATCAAAATTATGATTAATTTTCTTTTGTTTTGATTGGGGTGCACCTGTTCCAAGCAATAGTGCAACGCTAGGCCGACACATGAGAACCGTCCATGTAGTGAGCTGCATAGACAAATTCTTTCCCATAAAAAATAACTTAATATCCCATGAATCCGTAGATCCACGTATTAGATATTAAACTGATAATAACAGATACTATACTTGATCTTAGTCAAGAGGCCGAGAAAGGTATGCTTTGGACGGTGACCCTGCGCCTGATTTTATTGCTTTACAAACCGCCTCCGCTCAGTTGCAAAGGCGATGTGGGATTGCTCGAAGATGCATATTCCCGCAAGAAAAACAAAAGGCCTCGCGTACTGCTCGTCCAACCAGCGACGCGGGCCGGTCAGGTGAACCGACGTCTGGGAACCCACGTGACCCATGGCCCACGTGACGGCCCACGTGACCCATGGCCCAAATTCTCCACTGAGCAGAGATGACCTGTTTCTCAAAAAAAAAACAGAGACGACCTTAATTAGAGTTTCTCAAAAAAGGTGACCTTAATTAGAATATTATATTGCCGATCTGTTTCTCCTTTTACACTCACGAGCTTTATTTTGTGCTAAAAACTCAGGAGCGTTTAAAAAATGTAGACTCAAACAATTCTTAGCATGCTTTCATTTTCCTATATTGATAACTTTTTTTGAGGGGATCCTATATTGATTACAAGGTGAGCATGTAATTGTGCCATCCAACACAGCCTGTATCGGTTCACCGAGCGGTTTGGGCGCACTTTTCCCCGCAAAGTTTTTTTGGGGGGGAGGGAGGAGGGAGCTTTGTGGGAGTCTAACAACAACCACGTAGGACTCTGACACTCCCGACCCACTAAACCCCCCTCCCGATCAAATTTTGTTCCGCTCCGCTCCTTCTCCCTCTTGTTTGCATCCGCATCCTCCTTCTCCAACGTCGTCGTTGTACTTCTTCAGCCGGCACACACGCATTGTCCACCCAGCACTGATGCGCCAGCTCGCCTTTTACGATGGTGTCATCCACCCTGGAGTCGTCCTTAGGAAGGTACACTCCGCCCCCCTGTCGACGCCGTCCATGGCGGACACCACGCGCGGTAGGTGTTTGGTGAAATGTGATTGAGCTTATTTTTTAATGCCATGTTAGAGTACGAAGGATGGCGGGGTACTCGACCATGATGGATAAGTTGTTGTGCGATGCGTGGTTGGCCGTATCCACTGATTTCGTAGGCAGGAGCAGAGGGGTGATCTTCTGGCAGAGCATGATTCATTTCACGCACGAAAGCACATTGCGACCTACGACATGTACATCATCCAACAACTCAATGTGAGGTCGTTGTCGCATCGATGGTACGTCATCCAGACCTCTATCACCAAGTTTTGTGACGCGGTTGGTCGGCTAGAGGCAAGGTGGCCATTTCGCGCAGCAGAGGAGGAGATTGTAAGTTTTGCTTCTTCTTGCTCAACGTATTGATTGAATCATTCACTCAATATTGGTCTACGCATTATATAGCCCCCATGCGTTGCCATGATGTACCACAGAATAGAGGATGAACATTTACGCGCATACACTGTTCGATAAAGCCGAAGAGCAGTATCTGTGAGACGACATGATCCGTTCATAAAAAACTTGTTGAACAGCCAGTTAATCTCGTTGAATTAGAACTATTGTCGTACTAGACTTATTTGCATGTTATGTACATGCGGTTTTTCCTATTTTTTATCCGAACATTGATGTAATCCGCTTGCATGAATTTTGTCCGGCTAATTAAAAACCGGCTTGAAATGTTCGTGAACTGGTTCCCCTGTTCCATCTAGTAAACGTCTCTCCGACATTGAAGCCGCACGGAGGCCGGGGAAGCGGTGCGAGCGGCACCCTCGGCCAGTTAGTCGCTTCAATCCCGGCGCTAGCGAGCGGTCCCGTCCGCGCTGGCTGGCATCAATGCAGAGCAGCAACTCTGGAGCGGCGTGAATACGGGCAGCTGGCTTTGGGCGGGAAAGCACGCGGGCACGGGAGGGTTTTTTGGTGGGCCAGACACGGGTGTGGCAACAAAGCGGCCCCCTCCCCCCTAGTTTTGCTTTCGATTTGTGAGAAAAAGCATGTCCGTACCAGAGAATACTTGTATGACATCTCACTTTTAGGTGAGATCGACCCCAAAAAACTAATCATACTTAGACATTTAAAAAAAAACTAAATTATTTGACAACATTCATATGAGGTATGTCTACAACTCCAAAACAACAGCTCAAAACTCAATGTACATTTATAGATTTGAAAAAGAAACATTGATGAATAGTACTCCCTCCGTAAACTAATATAAGAGCGTTTAGAATACTAAAGTAGTGATCTAAACGCTCTTATATTAGTTTACAGAGAGAGTAGTAGTTTTGGGTGAATAGTACTTTGACATTATTCACATCTAATTTTCTCTTTTTTTTGTTTCTATTAATGTAAGTTGACGTAGGAGCTGAAAGTTTTTGAGGTTGTACACAAAACATTGATGTGTCTCTAAAAAAAATAAGAATGTTTGAACATGTATTATTTTTCCAAAAAAATCGATCTTATAGATCTCACGTAATGTGAGATCTCACACAAATCTTCCCCATTGATGACATGTAAGGTCTGGGGACAATGTTCAAGTTACTTTTGAAAAAGAACACGCAGCGTGGTGGTCATCAAAGTTCAAAATTTTGCGTCAAAATATGTCCCCCTCTTGTCAATCTTCTAACATTTAGCTCCATCGGTCTAACCGATCTTAACACAACTTGACTGAACCTCCGACAGCAAGGGGTTTGAACACAAATTTGAACTGAATTGCGATCAAGATTATATTTCATTTTATTTTTGTTTTGGTAGGGTGCGCCTATTCCAAGCAGAAGTGCAACACTTGGAAGACACATCAGATCCGTCCATGCATCGAGCTACATAGACGAACTCTTCCCCACAAAAAACTAAATTAATATCTCATGAATCCGTAAATCCACCTATCAAATACTAAACAGATAAAAACAGACACTACACCTGATATTAGCGAAAAGGCAGAGAAAGGTATATGCCTTGAACGATGACCGTGTGTGCCTTTTGTTGGTCTGTGAACCGCCCTCGAGCGGGTGCAAAAGCGATATGGGAAATCCAACAAGCGTGGCGACCATATCTCGCCTTACGCGAGTGCAACTCTCGTCTTGGTAAATAGAATGTCTCCATGTTGTGGCTATTGGGCCAGCCTGTTAGCGAATGTTTAGAAGAAAGAAACAAGAAAAATCGGCAAAACCAGGATTCAAACCCGGGTCTTATGGCTGAGCTGCAACTCCACTAACCACTAGGCCAACTTCCTCTCCATGTATATTACTAGGGAGCGAGCTAGTTGAGGGTAATAGAGCCGGTTTTGCATTGTTTTATCTCGGTTTTCTTGTTTTTGTTTTGTCTTTCTTTTTTCAGCGGGTTTCCTCGTTCCTTTCTTTGTTTTGACTATTTTTTATTTTCTTCTATTTTATTCATTTTCTCTCCTGTTTTCTTTTTTTTCTTATCCGTTTTTTAGTTTTTGTTCTCCTTCTAGATTTTTCGTATATGTCAAAAAAATTATAATACATTTTTAATATTTTTACAATACTAATTTAATATTTATTTAATACATGGTCAACATTTTTTCTGTAAACATGATTAAAAAAATTTAAATATAAGATTAACATTTTTGTATACACAGTCAACATGTTTAAATAGTTTTGAAACTGAGAGTGAAAACCAATCGGCCACACCCATGTCCCCCCCTCGCTCTGAAAACATATGGTTTTTAGTTGACTCCCTTTGATCAGTTGCTAGGGCTTCCTTTGGTTTACATGAATATTGTAGAAATTCCGGTGGTTAGGATTCCTACCAGAAAATATCTTTTTGAGCTATCTGATTTGCAGGAATGAATTCCTACTCTTGTAGGATTCATTCATATCTAGTTACATAGACATTAGTAGCCATATACGCTCGCCCTGAAATTGTGTCCATAATATGCAAATGAGACTATGATACATACTCCTCCATAAAAAAACTAAACTGTAAAGACTTTATTATGATTTGGTTGGGGTGTGCCTATTCCAAACAATAGTGCAACACTTGGACGACACATGAGGACCCATGCAGCAAGCTACATTTTAAAGGCCCTCCCAACCAGCGCTTAGGGCCGGGGTAGGTTTTTCCTTCGATCGATGTGGCCTGTGGGCTAGGATAACTGAGCCTGGCTGCGCGTGTCAGGCAAGGGCGTGACGGCCCACATGCTCAATGGCCCAATCAGTCGTCGCTAAGATGGTCTTAATTATAGTATCGAGTTGTTTCTCCAAAAAAAAAATTATAGTATCGAGTTTTGCCCACTCAAATATTTTTTTTCTTACAGTATCCCGTTTTTATTCTCCTTTTGCGCTCTTCCTCTCTAGTCCAGAATATAAAAAATTCTTCACTATCCTACAAAAAAAGAGAAAACATTCACATGATTTTCCTTTTTGGTGCTCTACTTTTTTTAGGGGTTTTGGTACTCTGCTAGGTTGGGGGTGATGACGAACGCCTCATGGGCTGCTACGACTAGCAGTGGCACGAATGGGTACGTAGTGCGTGCACTTGCTTATGTTAATTCATCTTCTCAAGAAAAAAAAACTTATATTAATTCAAGGCAGGATTATGGAGATGATGCATGGTCCAGAACTCCAGATGCATACATGGAATGAATTATAGACGAAGCCCGTCCAGAGATTGAGCTGAACCTAAGCCAAGATCTGCGTGCGTTGCAGTTGCAGTTCCACGCGCCAACTGCCAACCAAAGACTGCTCTCCCTAAACAAATAGAGTAGCAGCCTCATTCCTGCCGCACATGCATGGAACGGAAGAAACAATGGGCGCAATCCATACACGAAGGAGACCACGCGCACACAAGCGCTAGCTAGATCGGGGCACAAAACCTGAAGAAAGCCAAGTAGCAACAGCAGCAAACAGTTCTCCCAGATATATATGCCCAGTCAAAGATGTATGCATGCTGGGAACAAAGAAAACTGGAGCAGATCCATCCAGCTAGCGCGCGTCGACGGGATGCATGCCGTGCCGACATGGGAAAGGGACGAGGGTAGAGGGTACTGCTAGCATTGAGGAAAGGGAGTATGGCCATGTTTGGATCCAGGGTTTTGGGTTAGTTTGGACTCAATTAATCCTAAAATATTCAAACAGAAGGGTTAGTTTGGGTTAGATGCATCTAACCCATTTAAAAAATCTAACTCATTCAAGAGGTGCTTATTTGGGTTAGTTCTTCTCGGAACAACTAAAAAAAATATTTTTTGCTCTCGCTCTCCTCTCAGCAGATCCCTCCCCACTTTCTCGAAACTTCTCATCCTCTCCCTCTCTCCTTCTCGCACCGCCTGTGAAGGCACCTAGCCAAATCCGTGCTTTATCTAACCCTGTCATCCAAATACATCTTTGACTAGAGTTAGTTCAGGGTTAGAATCTAACTCTAATCACTAACTGAGTTAGAGTATCAAACAGGACGAGCTGGACCTGTAGTACTACAGGAGTGCTACCGTTGATGGGGTTGGGAGTTCCATGCAAACAGGCATGGTGGCGCAAGTACCGGCAAAGGCTGCGACTATGGGACAAATTATTGTTATGACCTAAAAGGCTAACAAAATCCTGATTTGACCTTGTTTCAAAAAAAAAATCGATTTTGACCTCTTTGGGAGACGTCAACATCCCTGGCGTCTGGGTTGCGAACCAGACGCCAGGAACCCTGGCGTCTGGCCCCTGGCCCGCACTGCCCGCCTGCCCGTTGACCTGCTGACGTGGCAAAGGGGCCAGACGCCAAGGACCCTGGCGTCTGGCCCTGGTAAGTGGATAACCCACGGGAGAGTGTGTGGGACTCACCCCACACACTTTCCCCAATCCACAACCCGAGCTTGAAGAACACTTGGAACTCCCACACTCTCTCCCACCCTTCAAGCTCCCCCTCAAATCCTCTCCAAAAGGTGCATCCCTTAGGTGGATCTTTCCATCACTTTGTTGCTCTTGGTAATCTCCCCCAAATCATCAAATTATTTTTTGTTAAATCTTGTTATTTTAGTTGCATTCTATACATGTTGGTGGAACCCTAGTTCTTGTTTTCTCCCTTATGTTAGTGTGAATGGCTTGGTTAACTTTGATAATATAGTGATATGCATGGTGTGTAGTACGAATATATGCTTGTTGAGTAGAAAGATTGGGGGTTAGGGTTAGTTAGTGATTATGGTTATCTTTGCTTACTGTGTGTTAATTAGTGATACTTTTGTGGACATCATCAATAATTTAGTGTTGATATGATTTGGATATAATGAGATGTATTTGGATAAACACCAATTCTCATTGAAGTCTTAAATGCATTCATGTTATTTTTAGATGGAGAGACTTGTTAATGTTCATTACATGGACAAGGAGGCATTCTTGAGTAACAATGCCGACACGGGTGAGGAACCATTGGTTTTTGATACAAGCCCTAGCTATGAGGATGTTGTTGCAAAAGTGAGTGTGGGAGTCCTGGATTAGGGGGTCTCCGGACAACCAGACTATGTCAATTGGCCGGACTGTTAGACTATGAAGATACAAGATTGAAGACTTCGTCTCGTATCCGGATGAGACTCTACTTGGCGTGTAAGGCAAGCTAGGAAATACGGATATGGATATCTCCTCCTTTGTAACCGACCTTGTGTAACCCTAACCCTTTCCGGTGTCTATATAAACCGGAGGGTTTTAGTCCGTTGGACAACAACAACTACAACATACAATCATACCATAGGCTAGCTTCTAGGGTTTAGCCTCTCTGATCTCGTGGTAGATCTACTCTTGTACTACCCATATCATCAATATTAATCAAGCAGGACGTAGGGTTTTACCTCCATCAAGAGGGCCCGAACCTGGGTAAAACATTGTGTCCCCTGCCTTCTATTACCATCCAGCCTAGACGCACAGTTCGGGACCCCCTACCCGAGATCCGCCGGTTTTGACACCGACATTGGTGCTTTCATTGAGAGTTCCTCTGTGTCGTCGCCATTAGGCTTGATGGCTCCTACTATCATGGATAGCGATGTAGTCCCGGGTGAGACTTTTCTCCCCGGACAGATCTTCGTGTTCGGCGGCTTTGCACTGCGGGCCAATTCGCTTGGCCATCTGGAGCAGATTGAAAGTTACGCCCCTGGTCATCAGGTCAGGTTTGGAAGCTTAAACTACACGGCCGATATCCGTGGAGATTTGATCTTCGACGGATTCGAGCCTCTGCCTCATGCGCCACGCGGTCACTATGAGTATGACTTAGCTCTCCCATCGGACAGTCTTAAGGAGATTGCACCGGCAGCCGCTCTGACCCTCAATTTGGAGCCAGTTGCGCCTTTCGCGGATGGGTGGATGGACCCCGCCACGGAGGCCTTACCCTCAGCGGCGATCGAGCCGAACATTGACCTTACCTTGCACGAGAGCCGTGTCGTTAAACTGTCGGATCCTTCTCCGACCACGGACTCCGAACCGCCTGCGCCCGTTCCTATCGAATCTGATTGGGCACCGATCATGGAATTTACCTCCGTGGATATTTTTCAGCACTCGCCCTTTGGCGACATACTGAACTCGTTAAGGTCTTTCTCCTTATCAGGAGGATCCTGTCCGAACTATGTCCGGCAGGACTGGGATGCGGACGACGAAGAAATTCGCGACCCACCCACCACGCACTTAGTAGCCACTGTCGATGACTTAACCGACATGCTCGACTTTGACTCCGAAAACATCGACGGTATGGACAACATTGCGAGAGACAAAGAGGAACCACTGCCCACAGGGCACTGGACGTCCACCTCATCACATGACATATACATGGTGGACACACCAAAGGAAAATGACGACGAGGAACGGAAGGACGCAACGAAGGGTTGTCCCCTTGAGAAGCAGTCAAAGCGGCGGAGTAAGCGCCGCCCCAAATCCCGCCTTGACAAAAATAATGATCATATAGACCCAGCGTTAGAGCAGGGCGAACCACTGCCGGACCACGGCAACACGGAGAATCAAACCGAACAAACCAACTCTGTCAAGGATAATAGTCCGGAGGACATAACACCGGACAGACGCCCGGAGCAACAAAATGCCCATCAAAGGTTTGTTTCCACCGTGAGGATTCTAAAAAGGCAGAAGCAAAGGCTCAAGGCGGCGCAAGACACACTCCAAATCAGATGGAGTAAAGTACTCAACACAGCAGCGAAGTATGGAGGTAATCGCCTCCCCAAGAGCTATCCGAAGCGGAAGTTGCTACCTGAATTCGATGAGGAGGCCTTAGATCCCCCACAACCAAAAATTAAAATGTCCACCCGGCCGGATAGACAACCTCACGGCCAACATGGAGCGGCAAGCGACGCCGCACAGAAGCCAATACGCGATCCACGCAAGTGCTCGCATCAAAAGGACGGAGCAACTAGATCCATTTATGGATCGCGCAAGCGCACTCCAGCACACGATGCAACACACCAAACATCCGAACACCACGGCACGCCCAGATACAGGGGCGCCGCACACCCCCTATGTTTCACCGATGAGGTGTTGGACCATGAATTTTCAGAGGGATTCAAACCCGTAAACATAGAGGCATACGACGGAACAACAGACCCTGGGGTCTGGATTGAGGACTATATCCTTCACATCCATATGGCTCTAGGAGACGATCTCCACGCCATTAAATACTTACCCCTCAAACTCAAAGGGCCAGCTCGGCACTAGCTTAAAAGCCTCCCCGAAAACTCCATTGGAAGCTGGGAAGAGCTCGAAGACACTTTTCGGGCAAATTTTCAAGGGACTTATGTCCGACCTTCGGATGCGGACGATTTGAGTCATATAACTCAACAACCCAGAGAGTCCGCCCGAAAGTTTTGGAACAGGTTTCTTAGTAAAAAGAACCAAATAGTCGACTGTCCGGACGCCGAAGCCTTGGCAGCTTTTAAGCATAGTGTCCATGACGAATGGCTTGCCAGACACCTCAGCCAAGAAAAGCCGAGAACAATGGCGGCATTAACAAGCCTCATGACCCGCTTTTGCGCGGGTGAGGATAGCTGGCTAGCCAGATGCAGCACCAGCGACCCCAGTACATCCGAAGTTAGAGATGGAAACGGGAAATCACGGCGCAACAACAATAACAAACGCCGGAATAAAGAAGACAGCACAAAGAGCACGGCAGTAAACGCCGGATTCAAAAGCTCTCGGCCAAGTCAGCAAAAGCCGCCCTCTAAAGACGCCAGAGACGAACTGTCCAGCCTAAACAAAATTCTAGACCAAGTATGTCAGATCCATAGCACCCCCGGTAAACCTGCTAATCATACCCACAAAGAATGTTGGGTCTTCAAGCAGTCCGGCAAGCTCAACGCCGTACACAAGGGGGAGGATACACCAAGCAAAGACGAGGATGAGCCTCTCAAGCAAGACACTAGGGAACAAAAGAAATTTCCACCAGAAGTCAAAACAGTAAATGTGTTACACGTGATAAAGGGGAGAAACAAAGTGGCACTCCTAGATAAATATGCCCAAGGGCCTATCACCGCGGAGTCCTGCCACTGGTCATTTCAACCGATCACCTTTGACCATCGAGATTACTCAGCAAGTATCCGGCGTGCAGGATGGGCTGCCTTGGTATTAGACCCAATAATTGACGGATACCACTTCACACGGGTCCTGATGGACGGTGGCAACAGTTTAAACCTGATATACCAGGATACAATCCGCGAAATGGGGATAGACCCAACAAAAATCCGCCATAGCAACACTACCTTTAAAGGAGTAACGCCAGGCCCAGGGGCTCACTGCACGGGCTCTCTGCTACTAAAATTTATATTCGGCTTCCCCGATAACTTCTGTAGTGAACATTTAACCTTCCACATTGCTCCGTTCCAAAGTGGTTATCAAGCACTACTTGGACGCGAAGCTTTTGCTCGCTTTAATGCAATACCGCATTACGCTTCCCTCACGCTCAAGATGCTCGGTCCACGTGTCATCATTACAGTGAACGGAAATATTAAGCGATCTTTGCGCGCTGATGAGAATGCGACGGCCTTGGCAGCCGCACACTAAAAACGGCCTCACCAACTAAAGCATTTGATAGGTCGTCAAGACCACGGACGCGGTTAGACGAGTCCGGCGCTGCTATATGTAATTTGTACCGGATTGATGGCCACACCTCTATTACAAATACAAGGGGCTCAACGCGCGCAGACAAGTGGCAATTTCTACTCATTTTTAATTATACATGGTTTCTTTAAAAACTACCTTTTTGCATGACAACTTTTTCACCTAAGTTCCTCTCTTTTACAGATGATTATCGTCCTACACCCGTCCAGGATACGGCACAACGGAGACACAGGCGCAGACGTGCAGCAGGGACCCGCTCCAAGGATTCTTTTTAGATTAAGACCCTGCGTAAACCTTTTTTACTGTCTCTTGTTGATACACATCCCTCGAATTCTCAGTACAATTGAGAAGGATGCTGACGTCTTGGCATGTGGCCACGTCAGAATAATGCACGTACCTAGACACAAGGGGCTTCTCACAAAGGGCACTATTTATGCCCGGTTTATACCATAAAAACCGAATACCTTAGGGAGTGTTCGGCGTCGCGAGTTTGGCCTTATATGCATCAGCTCCGAATCATTGTCTTTGGTCAAATGTTGGGTTTGCCCGGCTCCTGTGTTTTGGTGCCTTACGTTCCGCTTTATCGGCTAAGGCAGCACCAGGAGAACTACTGCGATTGTGCCCTGGTTCATTCGGACGAGCACCTCAGTAGAGAAAGCCGAAAACTGACTGTCATGATATAGTGTGAGACTGGTCAACCACTCGATGACCTATCGGAATGTTAGAATTCCTCCGCCTTAACGAAGGGCCGTTTTCCGGCCAGGCATGTACGCACCCCGAGATCAGGAGAGTGCGGAGCCACCAGGGGCTATCTAGTAGCCCCACTGTCAAACTCCTATGGCTAAGTGAAAGTGTTAAAGCAATATAGTCTGGTTGCCTCGTTCGCTGCACTATCACCTCCTTAATAGGACCAAGACGTTGGGTTAAGTGTGAACACGTGTTTTTTGCGAGCACCTCCGCATTATATGCATGGGGGTTGAAGCCGACGACTGCAATCTTTGAGGTTATATACATATATACATAAACGACCGCACAGGAGGCATCACATGACTTTCCGGCAAAAGTATAAATACAGCCTTACTATATTTCATAAAAACATTGTGTTTACAATGGGAATACATGTCATTCAAACATAATATTCTTTGAGCACTGGGACTCTATCAAACGAGCACCTCAAGAACCTCTTCAAAATAGTGCTCGACAGCTACTCGGCCTATGGCCGAACCTTGCGCCGCAATAGTGGTAGCATCCATCTCCGCCTAGTATGCCTTGACATGGGCAAAGGCCATCTGCGAGCCTTCTATGCACGCCGACCTCTTCATCGCATTGATGCGCGGCACCGCACCAAGGAACTGCTGCACTAAGCGGAAATAGCTTTTCGGCTTTGGCTTCTCCGGCCACAAGTGATCTACGACGGACCTCATGGCAAGCCCGGACAACCTATTAAGTTCGGCCCATTCGACTAGCTAATCAGTCAAGGGAAGCGAACACTCTGGAACGTTAGATTGCGACCAGAACAGCTTGTCCAGTTCACGATCTGTCTGATCTTGGAAGTATTCGACCGCATCGACAGCGCTTGCCGCCAAGTCCATATATGCGTCTGCCAAACTCCACAGCCGATCCAGAGGGCCATACCGCGGATCCCCGAACTTCCTCTGTAGCAGAAAGGGCTTCCCAGCCGCAATATCCCCGGCTTCGCGCAGCTCCTCCTTCTTCGCCCTCATAGCAGAGCAAGTGTCTTTGGTCACCATCGTGGCCTTTTCAAGGTCCGCTGCCTTCAATCGGTTCTCTTTTTCAAGGAACTGGCAACGGTCGGCAGTGTCTTTTAATTCTACGACCATCTTGGCCATCTTCTCTTTGCTTTTGCAATGCGCGGACTTCTCGGCTCTTAACTCTTCGGCTGCCTTCAAAGCAGCCGCATTACTAACACTTGCTTGTTCCTTGGCTCGGGCAAGTTCCGCCCGAAGGGTCTCCACGGTGGCAGCTCCGTCTGCAGTCACAACATATTAAAGATATTGTCATCATGCTGCTCTTATTATGTGACATTCACCAGAAAAACATTAGTTACCCTGTGACTCGTCAAGCCGCTTGTTAACAAGCTCGATGTCGGCGGCTGCCGCATCTAGTTGCCGCTTTAGTTCGGCAAACTCATGAGTCCGGCTAGCCACCGGAGCTCCCACTACCTGCACATTAAAGCGGTATGGTTATTGCCTGGAACTACGATCCTCTGTTTGCCACCGTCCTCGGCGACAACCAGAGTCTCAGGGGCTACTATCTACACAGGGCACACCTAAAAATGTGCAGTACCATCACAAATGTACATCATTTTACGTACCTCAAAGCCCGTCAGTAGACTCACAAAGGCATCATGCAACCCGCTTTCGGCAGATGAAATCCTTTCCATCACCGTACCCATCAATGTACGATGTTCCTCTAAGATGGCTGCTCGTTCCAACAGCTCCCTCAGTACGTCCGACCGCATACCAGACGGTGCCGGACTCTTTTGTTTGCTCTCTTCAAGAGCCGGACGCTGAGGACTTCGGGTAACTATAGGATTATCTTCTGGCCTCACCGGATCCGGAGAGGCCTCGGTGACGACACTTCAAGGTCGCCTGCTTCTTGAGCGGAGGAGTCCGGGGGAGGTGTTTCGCTCTCCATCATCTCTGGAAGAAGATCCCCCGAAGACGAGCTCTGCTGAGAAGGGCAAAGATCCGAACTGCAAGATAAATACTTCGGTTATTTTCCTCAGAGGTAAGGTAATATGTCTCCACTATTAAAGTACTTTTTAATTACTTACAAATCGTTAGAGGGCTGATCCCCGCGCGGACTCTGTGCGGCAAGAGCACTCTCCAAGGCAGGACCCTCTGGTGGAGATTTCTTCTCCCGCTTGGAAACCTTGGTTTCCGGATCTTCAGAGGTAGTCCTCTTCCTCCACCGGGGTGAGAGAATGTCCGATTCCTCCCCTCCACTAGTAGAAAATGGAGCTTTAAAACCGGTTCGTAAGGGCCTTTAGTGCCGGTTCCATAACCGGCACTAATTGGTGGGCACTAAAGGCCCCCCCCCCTTAGTACCGGTTCGGCACGAACCGGCGCTAAAGTGCCACCACGTGGCGTGAGCTCGCACCCTGGTATGAGGGACCTTTAGTACCGGTTGGCGTTACCAACCGGTACTAAAGGTTTTTTTTGAAAATTTTGGATTTTTATTTTATTTTTTTGATTTTTGATTTTTCTGAATTATTTGGTGATTTAGTCTCTAATCACCTCTCTTAACTGCTCAAGTGTGGATCACTCATTCCAAATTATCTAACTTCTCGACCGGTCACCCATCCCTCTCACTACTCCAGCCCGAGCACGCTTAACTTTCGGGTTCTATTCTCCTTCATTTCCAAGTCTGCACTTGTTGTTTTCCTTACAATAGTAAGATGCCAATCCTATTAACCCTCAAGAGTTTAGCTTGAGCATGAAGTCACACATTTCACTGTTTGAGTTTGAAACTATTATTCTAAAAAACAGTAATTATTTAGTAACACTAATATTTCTTGAATAAGTTTGACCATAGTTTGACCACAGTTTGACCACAGTTTGACCATAGTTTGACCAGATTTGACCAAAATTCAAAAAATTGAAATAATTATTTAGTAACACTAATATTCTTGAATAATTATGTAGTAACATTAATACTTCTTGAATAAGTAGTTTGACCATATCTTTTTTTCCTTTTGAATACTTCTTGAATACTTCTTGAATTATGTAGTAACACTAATATTCTTGAACAAATTTTTTTTAAAAACTTAAATTTGACCATATCTTTTTTTCCTTTTGGAATTTGAGGATTCTAAAAAATTGCAAACAGGCCGTAGGCGGACTCCATTAGATGCGGATTTTCGTGCTGAATTTTTTGATATATTATACGTTTTTTCCGACATCGTATGCAAAAGTTATAGCCGTTTTACATTTTCCCTACACTTTTTGCAAAACATGTCCAAATTTAAGTTTTCAAATTTTCCTAACTAGTAGAAGGATTTTATTTTTTGAAGTTTTTATCATTTTCTTTTGATTTTTTCAGAACTGAAATGGCGACACACGGGGGGGGGGGGGTAGAGTTTGAAAATTGCCCTATAGTGCCGGTTTGTGTCACAAACCGGTACTATAGGTCAGACCCCTTTAGTACCGGTTCGTGGCACAAACCGGTACTAAAGGTTAGCCCTTTAGTACCGGTTTGTGCCACGAACCGGTACTAAAGGTGATCGTGGGGCCCCGGCCTGACGCCAGCCTGCCATCACCCCTTTAGTACCGGTTCGTGGCACGAACCGGTACTAAAGGTTCAACACGAACCGGCACTAATGCATAGCCGTTCGAACCGGCACTAATGGTACCATTAGTGCCGGCTCAAATTCAAACCGTCACTAATGTGCTTCACGTTTGACCCTTTTTCTGCTAGTGCTCGGTTATCCTCCCTCACGGAGGTGCTCGTTCCCTCGGTCGGAATAGGTAGCAATGGAGGTCCGCTTTCGCCCTCATTATTCCCCCCCTATATCTGCCTTCGAGGGCTCCGGGCAAGGTGCGAGCTTGAGCATCTTTTCCAGCACCGGAATTTACAAACCCTCAGGAAGGGGGGCCGAACACCGAATCATCTTCGCTTTTGTTAGCCAGTCCTGGTCAAAGAGCAATTTCTCAGAGATGACGTCATGATGAATAAAAGACGTTGTGTTCGGCTAGAGGATTACTTACTTGTTCGGCGACGCGGTTACTGCTCAGGCCCACGTTCTCGGTAGTATCCGGACACTCTATTTGAGGTCCAAGAATGACTTGTACATTTCCTCGTGCGTCAGGCCGAGGAAACTTTGAATAGCACGCGGTCCTTCTGGGTTGAACTCCCACAAGCGAAGGGGCCGGCGTTTGCAAGGCTGGACTCGACGAACCAGCATACCTTGCATTAGCGCAACCAAATTAAAATTTCCCTCGAAGAGATCTTGAATGCGACTTTGCAGTATAGGCACGTCCTTGGCTGGACCCCAGCTCAAACCTCTGCTAATCCATGACATCAGTTGTGGTGGGGGGCCCGAGCAGAAAGCGGGGGCAGCCGCCCACTTGGCACTTCTGGGAGCTGTGATGTAAAACCACTCCTGTTGCCATAATCCGGACACCTCTGTAAAGGAACCTTTCAGCCACGGAGCTCCTGCCATCTTGCTTATTGACGCGCCTCCGCACGCTGCATGTTGCCCCTCGATCATCTTCGGCTTCACTTCAAAGGTCTTGAGCCACAGGCCGAAGTGAGGGGTAATGCGAAGGAAGGCCTCACACACGACAATAAATGTCGAGATGTGGAAAAAGGAGTCCGGGGGTAGATCGTGGAAATCTAGCCCGTAATAGAACATCAAGCCCCTGACGAAGGGATCCAGAGTGAGGCCTAGGCCTCGGAGGAAGTGGGAGACGAACACAACGCTCTCGTTGGGTTCGGGAGTAGGGACGACCTGCCCTAGAGTAGGCAGCCGATGCGAAACCTCGGCGGTCAGGTATCTGGCCTCCCTCAACTTCTTGATATCCTCTTCCATGACAGAGGAGGGCATTCATCGGCCTTGAAGGCTGGATCCGGACATGATTGAAGATCCGGAGCACCTGACCTGGGCTTTGGGTGTTAGAACTCGAGGCGGGGGAAGGGTTCGATTGAGCACGAGAGCCGTTTGGACTTGCCTATAATCTAGGAGTCCTAGACACGGTTGGGTTACCCACGACCGTATTAATGAGAATCCCGTAATTAGGGGAACACGATCTCTGCTTGGACAAGACGTCTCAAGAAACCGCCTCGCGTTATGTGTGGAGCTGGTTGAGGAAAATGGTTCGAATAAGCACCGGGCCATGTCATGATGTCATGTTGCCAAAACATGTCAGCAGATTAAGATTTGTGGAAATATTATTCTCTCTACGGTGGTATGTGGAACTTATTTTGCAGGGTCAGACACTATCCTTATGTTCAAAATTCTTCCGTGGTGTATTCGGAGGAGGAACCCGCCTTGCAATGCCGAAGACAATACTACGCGCCGGACTCATCGTCATTGAAAGCCTGGTTCAGGGGCTACTGTGGGAGTCCTGGATTAGGGGGTCTCCAGACAGCCGGATTATGTCAATTGGCCAGACTGTTAGACTATGAAGATACAAGATTGAAGAGTTCGTCTCGTGTCCGGATGGGACTCTACTTGGCGTGGAAGGCAAGCTAGGCAATACGGATATGGATATCTCCTCCTTTGTAACCGACCTTGTGTAACCCTAACCCTCTCCGGTGTCTATATAAACCGGAGGGTTTTAGTCCGTAGGACAACAACAACTACAACATACAATCATACCATAGGCTAGCTTCTAGGGTTTAGCCTCTCTGATCTCGTGGTAGATCTACTCTTGTACTACCCATATCATCAATATTAATCAAGCAGGACGTAGGGTTTTACCTCCATCAAGAGGGCCCAAACCTGGGTAAAACATTGTGTCCCCTGCCTCCTGTTACCATCCGTCCTAGACGCACAGTTCGGGACCCCCTACCCGAGATCCGCCGTTTTGACACCGACAGTGAGACAAGTCTTAAAGTGGATGGACACCAATGTTGATGTTAAGTTAATAGGAAGGTATGATGTTGGAGTTGGAGCCAAATCTCGCTTGAAAAGTATGCCTATCACCTCGGATTTGCATTGGGATGTATACAAGGAAAAAGTTTCCCAATCGGAAGACAAGTCACTTGAATTGTTTGCCACCAAGGTTGAATCTCCTCGGTTTACCTTTGATTTGAACTGGCATGTCTCTTCCCCAATGGATGACATGAGCGAGAGGAAAATGGTGCCACTTGTTGAGCATAGGGTTGTGGTTGATGCCCCCAATGCTTATCGCCAACCACGTCCCCGTGTACCATCTATTAAAGCAAACGAGGTTGAGTTGTATGCCCCCAATGCTTCTAGCCAACCACCAACTAGCCAAGCAAATGAAGTTGAGGTGATTGCTAGTGACGAAGTAATTCAAGAGGATGAAGATGCTTATGATGACGACGAAGAGCAAGAGGAAGGGTTTCATGGTAATGATGTTGGTGACTTGGATGCGTACATAGCGCAAAAGGACATGGATCATGACTTGCCTTTTAGGCATCAATATGCGTATGACTCGGATGACGAGGGTCCAGTTGAACAGTTGGACGATGATGGATTCACAAAGGAGGAAAACCAAATCCACTTTGAGCTGACGGGCTTAGAAAAAAGAACTCACTTGTTTAAAGATCTAAGCCTTGCCCATAAAGTTGTTGTTGATGGTGGAATGAGAATGACGGCGATTGAGCCAACACCATGCCCTGATCCAGAAGAACCAAGGGTGGAGAATGAGGACGAGAATGCTTATTTGGAGAAATGAGTGAAGTTTCTGAGCTTGCCTATGCTGAAGTTTTGGTTGGCTGACTATGTGATACATCTCCAACGTATCTATAATTTTTGATTGCTCCATGCTATATTATCTACTGTTTTGGACTATATTGGGCTTTATTTTCCACTTCTATATTATTTTTGGGACTAACCTATTAACCGGAGGCCCAGCCCAGAATTGCTATTTTTTTGCCTATTTCAGTGTTTCGGAGAAACAGAATATCAAACAGAGTCCAAACGGAATAAAACCTTCGGGAACGTGATTTTCTCACCGAACGTGACCCAGGAGACTTGGACCCTGCTCCAAGGAACAAAAGAGGCAGTCACGAGGGTGGGGGGAGCGCCCCCTACCTCTTGGGCCCCTCGGTGCTCCTCCTGCGTACTCCTTCCTCCTATATATACACACGTACCCCCAAACGATCAGAACAGGAGCCAAAAACCTAATTCCATCGCCGCAACTTTCTGTATCCACGAGATCCCATCTTGGGGCCTGTTCTGGAGCTCCGCCGGAAGAGGGCCGTCATCACAGAGGGCTTCTACATCATCATAGCCTCTCCGATGAAGTGTGAGTAGTTTACCTCAGACCTTCGGGTCCATAGTTAGTAGCTAGATGGCTTCTTCTCTCTCTTTGAATCTCAATACAAAGTTCTTCCCCTCTCTTGTGGAGATCTATTTGATGTAATCTTCTTTTTGCGGTGTGTTTGTTGAGACCGATGAATTGTGGGTTTATGATCAAGTCTATCTATGAATAATATTTGACTCTTCTCTGAATTCTTTTATGTATGATTGGTTATCATTGCAAGTCTCTTCGAATTATTCGTTTGGTTTGGCCAACTAGATTGGTAGTTCTTGCCATGGGAGAAGTGCTTAGCTTTGGGTTCGATCTTGCGGTGACCTTTCCCAGTGACAGAAGGGGCAGCAAGGCACATATTGCATCGTTGCCATCGAGGATAACAAGATGGGGTTTATTTCATATTGCATGAATTTATCTCTCTACATCATGTCATCTTGCTTAAGGCATTACTCTGTTTTTAACTTAATACTCTAGATGCATGCTGGATAGCGGTCGATGAGTGGAGTAATAGTAGTAGATGCAGAATCGTTTCGGTCTACTTGTCATGGACGTGATGCCTATATACATGATCATGCCTAGATATTCTCATAACTATGCTCAATTCTGTCAATTGCTCAACAGTAATTTGTTCACCCACCGTAGAATACTTATGCTCTCGAGAGAAGCCACTAGTGAAACCTATGGCCCCCGGGTCTATTCTCATCATATCAATCTCCATTACTTTAATCTTGCTTTGCTTTTTACTTTGCTTTTACTTTTTACTTTGCATCTTTATACCAAAAATACCAAAAATATTATATCTATCAGATCTCACTCTCGTAAATGACTGTGAAGGGATTGACAACCCCTAATCGTGTTGGTTGCGAGTAGCTATCGTTTTGTGCAGGTACGAGGGACTTGAGCGTGGCCTCCTACTGGATTGATACCTTGGTTCTCAAAAACTGAGGGAAATACTTACGCTACTCTACTGCATCATCCCTTCCTCTTCGGGGAAAACCAACGCAAGCTCAAGACGTAGCAAGAAGGATTTTTGGCGCCGTTGCCGGGGAGTCTACGCAAAAAGTCAACATACCAAGTACCCATCACAATCCCTATCTCTCGCATTACATTATTTGCCATTTGCCTCTTGTTTTCCTCTCCTCCCAATTCACCCTTGCCGTTTTATTCGCCCTCTCTCTCTATCCTCCCTCTCTATTTGCCTCCTTTTGCCCGCTTGCCTTCCTGTTTGCTTGTGTGCTAGTTTGCTTGCTTGTCGCCATGGCTAGTCGCACATCTTCTCCGTTGTCTCCCGAGAGTGAAGTTCTAAATTTTAAACAAAGGGAGGGAGAAAATCTAAAAGATGCTTGGTATAGAATTTGCAATGCTCAAAATAGATCTACCAGGAAGCAATCTACCTTACTTCTTCTCCGCAATTTTTATGTAGGTGTTAATCCTTGGTATAGATATATCCTCGATACCATTACCGGAGGGAACTTCTTGGGTAGCCATACTTTTGATTCTTATAATGCTATGCTAAATTTATTTGGCTCACCACCTCTTTTGGTTAATGGAGCCATGTTAACTTTGGAGCATGTTATGCAAAGACTTGAAATTATTGAAAATAAAGTTGCTACTATTGAATCAATTGAAAATCTAGATAAAAAGATCCACAATCAAATTACTCAATATGGATCTAAGGTAGGAATGACTTTAAAAAATATTAAGGAAAAAGAACCCATAGTTAATTAGAAAATGAACTTAGATTCTACTAGAATTGATAAACTTGAGGGTATCATTACAAACTTGGGAACCGCTTTTTCTTCCGTAAAGAATACTCCACGTCCTCCTACTAAAATTGCCAAGCTTATGTATGTTCCTAAAAATAAGGGTGAATCATCTAAGGAAACTGCGGATCTTAAATCTATAAGTATTCATCCCAATCTTTTTGATATCATTAAGGAACCAATTGCTACACATGAATTTTTTGATCTTGTGCCTAAAAGTTTAATAATCACTAGAAAGAAAGAAATTCCTAAGGGAAACAGATGCCTCATTGAAGAATTGCCTACCAAAGATGGCAATACCTAGATCTATCCTCGCTTTTATGCTTAGCTAGGGGCGTTAAACGATAGCGCTTGTTGGGAGGCAACCCAATTTTATTTTTATTCATTGCCTTTTTCTCCTGCTTAGTAATAAATAAATTATTTAGCCTCTGTTTTGGTTGTGTTTTTTGTGTTTAATTAGTGTTTTTTCCAAGTAGAACCGTTGGGAAGACTTGGGGAAAGTCTTGTTGAACTTGCTGTAAAAAACAGAAACTTTAGCGCTCACGAAAACTGCTGTCATTTTTATTTGAAGAGTGCTATTTAGTTAATTCTTTTTTAAGATGATTAATAGATAAATTCCTCACGTCCAGAAATTTATTTTAGAATTTTTGGGGTTCCAGATCTTGCGCTATCTACAGATTACTACAGACTGTTCTGTTTTTGACAGATTCTGTTTTCCGTGTGTTGTTTGCTTATTTTGATGAATCTATGGCTAGTAAAATAGTTTATAATCCATAGAGAAGTTGGAATACAGTAGGTTTAACACAAATATAAATAAAGTATGTGTTCATTACAGTACCTTGAAGTGGTCTTTTATTTTCTTTCGCTAACGGAGCTCACGAGTTTTCTATTTTGAGTTTTGTGTTGTGAAGTTTTCAAGTTTTGGGTGAATTCTTTTGATGGATCATGGAACAAGGAGTGGCGAGAGCCTAAGCTTGGGGATGCCCATGGCACCCCCAAGATAATCCAAGGGCACCAAAAAGTCAAAGCTTGGGGATGTCCCGGAAGGCATCCCCTCTTTCGTCCACTTCCATCGGTAATTTACTTGGAGCTATATTTTTATTCACCAACATGATATGTGTTTTGCTTGGAGCGTCTTGTATTATTTGTGTCTTTGTGTCTTAGTATGCCACAATCATCCTTGCTGTACACACCTTTTGAGAGAGCCATACATGAATTAAAATTTGATAGAATACTCTATGTGCTTCACTTATATCTTTTGAGCTAAGTAGTTTTGCTCTATATGCTTCACTTATATCTTTTGAGCTAAGTAATTTTGCTCTATGTGCTTCACTTATATCTTTTGAGCGTTATAATTTTGCTCTATGTGCTTCACTTAGATCTTTTAGAGCACGGTGGTGGATTTGTTTTAAAGAAACTATTGATCTCTCATGCTTCACTTAAATTATTTTGAGAGTCTTAATAGCCTGGTAATTTGCTTAATAATAATATGCTTGGTATTCAAGATTTGTGAAACTTTCTTCTGAGTGTGTTGAATACTAAGAAAGGATTGAAGCATGATAATTGTTTTGAGATATGGAGGTGATAATATTAAAGTCATGCTAGTTGAGTAGTTGTGAATTTAAAGAATACTTGTGTTAAAGTTTGTGATTCCCGTAGCATGCACGTATGGTGAACCATTATGTGATGAAGTCAGAGCATGATTTATTTATTGATTGTCTTCCTTATGAGTGGCGGTCGGGGACGAGCGATGGTCTTTTCCTACCAATCTACCCCCCTAGGAGCATGCGCGTAATACTTTGCTTTGATAACTTCTAGATTTTTGCAATAAGTATATGAGTTCTTTATGACTAATGTTGAGTCCATGGATCATACGCACTCTCACCCTTCCACCTTTGCTAGCCTCCCTAATACCGCGCACCTTTCGCCGGTATCATACACCTACCATATACCTTCCTCAAAACAGCCACCATACCTACCTATTATGGCATTTCCATAGCCATTCCGAGATATATTGCCATGCAATTTTCCACTGTTCCGTTTATCATGACACACTCCATCATTGTCATATTGCATATCCCGGTACACCGCCGGAGGCACTCATATAGAGTCATATTTCTAAGTATTGAGTTGTAAGAAAAATAAAAGTGTGATGATCATCATTATTAGAGCATTGTCCCAGTGAGGAAAGAATGATGGAGACTATGATTCCCCCATAAGTAGGGATGAGACTCCGGAGGAAAAATAAAAAAATAAAAAAAGAGGCCAAAGAAGCCCAAATAAAAAGAGGCCATAAAAAGGCCCAAATAAAAAAAATGATGAGAGAAAAAGAGAGAAGGGACAATGTTACTATCCTTTTACCACACTTGTGCTTCAAAGTAGCACCATGATCTTCATAGTAGAGAGTCTCTCATGTTATCACTTTCATATACTAGTGAGAATTTTTCATTATAGAACTTGGCTTGTATATTCCAATGATGGGCTTCCTCAAATTGCCCTAGGTCTTCATGATCAAGCAAGTTGGATGCACATCCACTTAGTTTCTTTTTGAGCTTTCATATACTTATAGCTCTAGTGCATCCGTTGGATGGCAATCCCTACTCACTCACATTGATATCTATTGATGGGCATCTCCATAGCCCATTGATACACCTAGTTGATGTGAGACTATCTTCTCCTTTTTGTCTTCTCCACAACCAGCATTCTATTCCACCTATAGTGCAATATCCATGGCTCACGCTCATGTATTGTGTGAAGATTGAAAAAGTTTTGAAAAAGTTAGAGTATGAAACAATTGCTTGGCTTGTCATCGGGGTTGTGCATGATTTAAATACTTTGTGTGGTGAAGATAGAGTATAGCCAGACTATATGATTTTGTAGGGACAACTTTCTTTGGCCATGTTATTTTGAGAAGACATAATTGCTTTGTTAGTATGCTTGAAGTATTATTATTTTTATGTCAATATGAACTTTTGTCTTCAATCTTTCGAATCTGAATATTCATATCACAATTAAGAAGATTTGCATTGAAATTATGCCAAGTAGCACTCCGCATCAAAAATTCTCTTTTTATCATTTACCTACTCGAGGACGAGCAGGAATTAAGCTTGGGGATGCCTGATACGTCTCCAACGTATCTATAATTTTTTATTGCTCCATGCTATATTTGTTGGAAATATACCCTAGAGGCAATAATAAAAGCATTATTATTATATTTCCTTGTTCATGATAATTGTCTTTATTCATGCTATAATTGTGTTATCCGGAAATCGTAATACATGTGTGAATAATAGACACCAACATGTCCCTAGTAAGCCTCTAGTTGACTAGCTCGGTGATTAACAGATAGTCATGGTTTCCTGACTATGGACATTGGATGTCATTGATAACGAGATCACATCATTAGGAGAATGATGTGATGGACAAGACCCAATCCTAAACATGGCACAAGATCGTATAGTTCGTTTGCTAGAGTTTTTCCAATGTCAAGTATCTTTTCCTTAGACCATGAGATCGTGTAACTCCCGGATACCATAGGAGTGCTTTGGGTGTACCAAACGTCACAACGTAACTGGGTGACTATAAAGGTATACTACGGGTATCTCCGAAAGTGTCTATTGGGTTGACACGGATCAAGACTGGGATTTGTCACTCCGTATGACGGAGAGGTATCACTGGGCCCACTTGGTAATGCATCATCATTATGAGCTCAAAGTGACCAAGTGTCTGGTCACGGTATCATGCATTACGGTACGAGTAAAGTGACTTGCCGTTAACGAGATTGAACGAGGTATTGGGATACCGACGATCGAATCTCGGGCAAGTAACATACCGATTGACAAAGGGAATTGTATACGGGGTTGCTTGAATCCTCGACATCGTGGTTCATCCGATGAGATCATCGTGGAGTATGTGGGAGCCAACATGGGTATCCAGATCCTGCTGTTGGTTATTGACCGGAGAGTCGTCTCGGTCATGTCTACATATCTCCCGAACCCGTAGGGTCTACACACTTAAGGTTCGGTGACGCTAGGGTTGTAGGGATATGTATATGCAGTAACCCGAATGTTGTTCGGAGTTCTGGATGAGATCCCGGACGTCACGAGGAGTTCCGGAATGGTCCGGAGGTAAAGAATTACATATAGGAAGTGCTGTTTCGGCCATTGGGACAAGTTTCGGGGTTATCGATATTGTACCGGGACCACCGGAAGGGTCCCGGGGGTCCACCGGGTGGGTCCACCTGCCCCGGGGGGCCACATGGGCTGTAGGGGGTGCGCCTTGGCCTACATGGGCCAAGGGCACCAGCCCCAAGGGGCCCATGCGCCTAGGGTTTCCAAAGGGGAAGAGTCCCACAAGTGGAAGGCACCTAGGGGTGCCTTGGGGGGAGGGAAACCTCCCTTGGCCGCCGCCTCCCCTAGGAGATTGGATCTCCTAGGGCCGGCGCCCCCCTGGCACCCCTATATATAGTGGGGGAAGGAGGGCTTTTTCATCCACGCCTTTGGTTGCCTCCTTCTCCCTCTCCAACACCTCCTCCTCCTCCATAGTGCTTGGCGAAGCCCTGCCGGAGTACTGCAGCTCCATCAACACCATGCCGTCGTGCTGCTGCTGGTGCCATCTCCCTCAACCTCTCCTTTCCCCTTGCTGGATCAAGAAGGAGGAGACGTGGCTGTTCCGTACGTGTGTTGAACGCGGAGGTGCCGTCTGTTCGGTGCTAGGTTCTTCGGTGATTCGAATCACGTCGAGTACGACTCCCTCATCCCCGTTCTTTGAACGCTTCTGCTCGCGATCTACAAGGTACGTAGATGCATCTAATCACTCGTTGCTAGATGAACTCATAGATGGATCTTGGTGAAACCGTAGGAAATTTTTTGTTTTCTGCAACGTTCCCCAACAATATTATCTACTGTTTTGGACTATATTCGGCTTTATTTTCCACTTTTATATTATTTTTGGGACTAACCTATTAACCAGAGGCCCAGCCCAGAATTGCTGTTTTTTGCCTATTTCAGTGTTTCGGAGAAACAAAATATCAAACAGAGTCCAAACGGAATAAAACCTTCGGGAACGTAATTTTCTCACCGAACATGATCCAGGATCCTTTGACCCTGCTCTAAGGAACAAAAGAGGCAGTCACGAGGGTGGGGGCGCGCCCCCCCTAGGGCGCCCCCCTAGGGCGTGCCCCCTGCCTCGTGGGCCCCTCGGTGCTCCTCCGGCGTACTCCTTCCTCCTATATATACACACATACCCCCAAACGATCAGAACAGGAGCCAAAAACCTAATTCCACCGCCGCAACTTTCTGTATCCACGAGATCCCATCTTGGGGCCTGTTCCGGAGCTCCGCCGGAAGAGGGACGTCATCACGGAGGGCTTCTAATCCATCATAGCCTCTCCGATGAAGTGTGAGTAGTTTACCTCAGACCTTTGGGTCCATAGTTAGTAGTTAGATGGCTTCTTCTCTCTCTTTGAATCTCAATACAAAGTTCTCCCCCTCTCTTGTGGAGATCTATTCGATGTAATCTTCTTTTTGCGGTGTGTTTGTTGAGATTGATGAATTGTGGGTTTATGATCAAGTCTATCTATGAATAATATTTGACTCTTCTCTGAATTCTTTTATGTATGATTGGTTATCTTTGCAAGTCTCTTCGAATTATCCGTTTGGTTTGGCCAACTAGATTGGTAGTTCTTGCCATGGGAGAAGTGCTTAGCTTTGGGTTCGATCTTGCGGTATCCTTTCCCAGTGACAAAAGGGGCAGCAAGGCATGTATTGCATCGTTGCCATCGAGGATAACAAGATGGGGTTTATTTCATATTGCATGAATTTATCTCTCTACATCATGTCATCTTGCTTAAGGCGTTACTCTGTTTTTAACTTAATACTCTAGATGCATGCTGGATAGCGATCGATGAGTGGAGTAACAGTAGTAGATGTAGAATCGTTTCGGTCTACTTGTCACGGACGTGATGCCTATATACATGATCATGCCTAGATATTCCCATAACTATGCTCAATTCTGTCAATTGCTCAACAGTAATTTGTTCACCCACCATAGAATATTTATGCTCTTGAGAGAAGCCACTAATGAAACCTATGGCCCCCGGGTCTATTCTCATCATATCAATCTCCATTACTTTAATCTTGCTTTGCTTTTTTACTTTGCTTTTACTTTTTACTTTGCATCTTTATGCCAAAAATACCAAAAATATTATATCTATCAGATCTCACTCTCGTAAATGACCGTGAAGGGATTGACAACCCCTAATCGCGTTGGTTGCGAGTAGCTATCGTTTTGTGCAGGTACGAGAGACTTGAGCGTGGCCTCCTACTGGATTGATACCTTGGTTCTCAAAAACTGAGGGAAATACTTACGCTACTCTGCTGCATCATCCCTTCCTCTTCGGGGAAAACCAACGCAAGCTCAAGACGTAGCACTATGCCATTCAGAACCATAGGCCAATTTATGTTGAGCACTCCGACATGAAGTTGCGTTACACCGTGAAGTGTGAGCATGAAGGATGGCCATGGAAGGTTCGTGCAAGAAAGCATAAATAAACCGAAGAATGGGTGTTAAGAAGTTGTGTTGCCACTCATAGGTGCAAACCACCATCTAAATGACTTCGAACGACACACCGTCAACTCACATCTGAGTATCTCGGATACAAATGGATGAAAGACATAGGCTTTGATCCCACTATGAAAGTGAGGTTTCTAATGCGGACGGTGAAAAAACAATTTGGTTATGAAGTCAAGTATGGGAAGGCATGGAAGGCAAAGGCAAATGCTATTAGGATGTTGTATGGTGGTCATGAAGAAGCATACAACCAGCTCCCAAGGTTGTTGGCCGCGATTGCACATAAGAAACCGGGCATGTTTTATGTGGTCGAGGATCACGAGGGAGTGTTCCACCGTGCCTTCTAGAGTTATGGACAATGTGTGGAGGCGTTTCAGCATTGTCGTCCGGTCTTGTCTATAGATGGCACGTTCTTGACCGGTAGATATAAGGGCACACTAATGGTAGCGGCGCACTCATCAAATGACAACGTGTTGCCGTGTGCATTTGCTTTGGTGCCTTCCGAGCACCAAGACAACTGGGAGTGGTTCATGGGTCATGTTAGGCACAACATGATTGGGGCTAGGGAGGTATGCATCATATCGGACCGGCACCATTGCATACTCAAGGCAATGGACATTGTTATTCTAGGATTTCGAGGCATTTCATGGCCAACTTTTACCGGGCATGTAAGAGCAAGGAGCTCAGCAAAGACCTTACCCATGTATGTGTGGCCTTCACCACCCAAGGTTTCGATGCTCGGTACAACAAACTCTTTGCAGCGGTGAATGAAGGGGAAAAAGATTTCTTAACTAGGAATTTAAGCGAGTAGCACAAGTGGGCACGCGCTCATGACGATGGTGGTAGGCAATATGGCGACATGACGAGCAATCTGGTAGAATGTTTCAACAATGTGCTGAAGGGTGCTCGTGCATTGCCGGTGACTGCAATAGTGGAGTACACATTCTTCAAGCTTAATGAGTACTTTCAGAGGCATTCTGAAGAGACTGCAAAATGGATAGGTGAAAAAAAGGATTATCCGAAAAAGGTTGATGAATGGTTGCAGTTACAAGCAAGCAAGTCTTCACGGCAACAAGTTATCATATTCGACAGAACTGAAATGATCTATCAAATTGATGAGCCAGGTGGCACAACACGAGACGGTAGACAATATGGTGGTGCTGCATTTGAGGTGCGTCTGAAGACTTGGTGGTGCCAGTGCGAGAGGCCTAGTAAGTATCATTGGCCATGCTCGCACTTGGTAACGACGGCGAAGGCGAGAAACATACATGTTTGTGATGGAAAAACCGTGCGGATGCAAGAGTTCCATGTGGAAGCTACTAGGTTGACATGGGCGCCAAGATTTCACCCTTTCTTGGACCAATCACAGTGGCCTGAGTACCATGGCCCTCATATTAGGCCAGACCCTCTTCTGAAGGTGGAGACCAAGGGTAGAAGGAGAACTAAGAGGTTCAGGGGTGATATGGATGACCTGGCTGGATACACTGGCATGAAACAATTTGGTAGCGGTCATTTCATGGAGGCTCCTGACACTATCAACTGTGGGGTGTGCGGTGAAGGGGGACACAATGAGCGGACATGCAAGAATAGGAAAACCAAAAAAGAAAAACAAGTCATGGAGGTGGCACTGATGGTGAACGAGGTGGAAGGGGTGACGGTGGTGGTGGTCGAGGAAGCACAAATGCTAGAGGTGGTGGTCGAGCTGGCACAAGTGCTAGAGGTGGTGGTTGAGCAAGCGCAAGTGCTAGAGGTGGTGGTCGAGCAAGCACAAGTCCTAGAGGTGGTGGTGCTCGGAGAGGAAGCACAAGTGCTAGAGGTGGTGGTGGTCGGAGAGGAAGCACAAATGCTAGAGATGGTGGTGGTCGGAGAGGAAGCACAAGTGCTAGAGGTGGTAGTGGTCGGAGAGGAATGGTTGATAATGGATCGGCCTTCGGCTATTTGCTTAATCCAGATGGTTGATCTAATAATAATGGTATATTATTTGTCCATACAATTCCTAGAATCTATTGATTTACTGTATTTACACATGTATCTCTTTGTGTCTTGTGCTAACAATTGTTCTTTTTGTAGGCATGGCTTCATCCGGTTCCAGGACGAGGCCGGCGTGCGCGGACCAAGAGGACATGCCGAAGACGTGGATGGAGGCCAGGTTGGATAAGGAGAAGGAGAAGGATGTGCCCACACCGCCATGTTGGTGTGGTGATGTTTGCAAGTTGAAGGTGTCCACGGACCGCAAGAAGTCATGGACAGAAGGTAAAAGGTTTTTCGTGTGTCCCAACTATGCACATGATCGTCGAAGGCCAACTAACGCATATGACATACCACCGGTATATTGGGTGTACATACAAAAAACCTCATCAAGTTTGAACTCATATTACTAACAAAAACATGATTTTTATGTAGTCGCCTCCTCCACTTTGCAAGTACTTCACTTGGATAGATCACGAGGTACCAAAAGATGTCCAAGAGGACCAACATCGAGATTACTTACGAAGGTAGCGCATGTTTGAGGAGTCCTTTGCACGGGGATTGGAGCATGAGCGTCGTGAGAAGGAGAAGAACGAGCGCAAGAAGCGTGAGCAAGAGAGGGCACGCAAAGAGAAGGAGGCTCGTCAATAAGAGAGGGCAAGAAAACTTACAAGGGCTCGCGATGCACGAGAGGAGGACGAGGCATGTGACAAGAAGGGAAAGTGGCCCCATACTACTCAGTAGACAAATGGAAAGGCCCCGGCGTCGATGATGGAATGTTGAGACTTTATTTAATGTATGAACTTGTCATTCGAGACCGTGTGTGGTCATGAACTACTTATGTCATTTGAGACATCATGTGTGAACTTGTTAATAGAGACCTTGTGTGTGCAACCTATTTGAAATTATGTGCAAACTATGCTTTGTTCATATTTTTGTTTGATTTCTAATGTTTAAAAGTGTGTGCAACCTATTTGAAATTATGTGCAAACTATCCAGAGAGCATTTTGCCCATCCAAAAAGCAAATTATGTGCAAGTGTGCAAATCCTACCCAGAGAGCCATACGCCAGGCACCCTGGCGTCTGGGTCCATATCCAGACCAGACCAGACGCCAGGGCACCTGGCGTCTGGCTTGTTTTGGTCGCGCAGGAGACCAGACACCTGTCTGATCTGCCTGATGCCCGATCCAGAGAGCCAGATGCCAGGCACCCTGGCGTCTGGGTCCATATCCAGACCAGACGCCAAGGTCCCTAGCGTCTGGCTCGTTTTGGTCACGCAGGAGACCAGACACTTGTCTGATCTGTCTGATGCCCGATCCAGAGAGCCAGACGCCAGGCACCCTGGCTTCTGGGTCTCTAGACCAGACGCCAAGGTCCCTGGCGTCTGGCTCGTTTTGGTCACGCGGGAGACCAGACACCTGTCTGATCTGTCTGAGCATTTTTCCAGTTTGCAACACACCCAGACGCCAAGGTCCCTGGCGTCTGGGTCCCTATCCAGAGAGCATATTGCCTATTTGCAAGTGTGCACACCCAGACGCCAAGGTCCCTGGCGTCTGGCTCCCTATCCAGAGAGCAAATTTCGAGTGGATAAGATTCTTTGGGCCCACCTCTAGCCCTCTCATTCATTCATCTCCACCTCTACCCCTCTCATTCCTTTCATCTCCACTCACTCTCACCTCTAGCCCTCTCATCCACTCACTCTCATCCAGTACCCTAACCCCCCTCAAATCTCTCACGAATCGGTCCGGTTTCACCGTTGGATCTTCAGGATTTCGAAACTAGAAGGTAAATCAACTCCACCCCCATTTTTTGGTTGGTTTAATGTATCATAGTTTTGTGTAAACCCTAGTTTTTTTCCTCGTGGTTTAATGTATCATAGGTTAGATACTAAGAGATTTGTGTGTTGTAGATGGCTAAGGGTACTCAGTGGGTGCTTAGCCCTGTTGTTCATGTCCAAGGCTTGTCTCCATGTGTTGTGCAAGTTAGTGAAGTGGACCTCACTTTCAATTGGTTGAAGACTAAATTCATGTTGAAGTAAGGGTTGAAGGAAGAGGATTTTGTGTACTACGTCAGCAGGAAGCAGTCAAATGGCCCCGGGGAAAGAAAATTGGTTGACATAACTGATGATGACAAGATTCAAGAAATGTTGCAAGAATAGGGATGGAAAAGGGTTGTTGACTTGTATTGCTACAGGAAACTGAGTTATATGTGATGTTCATGTCGTTTCAACTATCGTGGAGTACCATCGTGGTCATGAACTACTTATATCATTCGAGACATTGTATGTGATGAACTTCTCATTCGAGACTATTTGTGTAATTTGAGATTATGTGATAACTATGTTTGTCATTTGCTATTATGTGAACACTAATGTTTGTCATTTGCTATTATGTGAACACTAATGTTTGTCATTTGCTATTATGTGAACACTAATGTTTGTCATTTGATATTATAGGTGTTTGCTAGAACAAACTATCTATGTCATTCGATACTATGCTGTGACAAAATATGAACAAAATGAAAAAACTACTACCCCAGGGCCAGACGCCATGGACCCTGGCGTCTGGCTGCCCTGTTTCTGCTGTCCAGGCCTCTGCTTTTGCTTCCAGTCGACCACTAGATGCCAGGGATCGTGGCGTCTGGTCCCCTGACTTCAAACTAGACGCCAAGGACCCTGGCGTCTGGGGCCCTGTACATTATTTTGGACTTGTTGTTTCACACAAGAGGATATCATATATATAATAATATGACAGGTTCATAGAACACACAATATATCACATTTCACAGAACTTTCACTGCAACAAATTCTTGCATACAAACGACAACAAGTTCACGGATTTTTCATCACGACAAATTCATGCATACATAAGACACCAAGTGCATACATAAGACATCAAATTCAAGACAACCTTAAAAGTTTTTACCACAACACCAAGTTCATGCATACAAACGCCACCTAGTTCATGCACTTCCAAATAAGAAGCTCACTTCCTCCTTCCTCTCTTCACGAGTGCTGCAAGTGTAGGCTCCACCTCTTCGCTAGCCTCCTCCTCCTCTTCGTTGTATGCCTCCTCCTCCGCCTCAATGGTGGCCTTATATCTTTGCATTCCTGTTGGGATAAGCTGATGAGGATACTCCAGACTATGAAATTGTGTGTTCCATGTCTTCTTTCTACCTTTCTTGCCTGGCGTCTTAGCTATGGCTTTGCCTTTCCTAGAGCGAGCATTGCCTTGTGTCGGTTGTGTAACCTGTGATGGTTGTGGAGCATCAACATCATACTCATGATCCTCTTGATGTGTTGCATCATACTCATGCTCCTCATGATGTGTTGACTCCTCTTGATATGTTGGCTCCTCTTCATGGACCTCCTCCTCCATGTCCTCGTCGTTCTGGATATAACGCCGTCTATTAGCTCTGGCGGCGCGCCTACCAGGTGCATACACGTCACTGGACTGAGCACCATGGCAAGAAAGCATTGCTGCCATCTTATGGAACCGCTTCTTGAACTTCTGCAACAACACAAAATATGCTATGATATGAGATGCAAATAAATAATCTGCGAAAAAAAACTTTTATAATATATTGGTCACACCTCCATCGTGCTCCTAAGAGTCCTCTCAGATAATACACCACCAGGTGGATGACTCAGTGCAATATTGGCATCACTGACGCACAGAAGCAACTCTCTGCCCTGCAATTCATGAACACACCAAACTTATGTATTTCAAAGAAGACAACATGATGCAAGTTTGTTAGAATAGGTCAAACAGACTACCATTTCGTCATGCATCGGTGCATAGTCAACGTGAGCCCCTCTGGTGTCTCTCACGGCCGTGTTGAAGGTATGATAACCTTCTGCAGTCTCCGGGTCTTTAGACACCAACTCCGACCACTCCTCGTGAGTCCAACCAGGCTTTAGATTTAACCGGTAACGATCCGCATACCACACTTGATACTTCTGATATGCTGACTGATTGTGAGGTCTATTCTCTGATTGCACTAACGTGTCTCTTTGATTCCAAATTTCTATCCATGCACGGTGTTTGTTTGCCCAATCCGATATATCTTGATTGTTCCTTCGATCGAACCTACAAATGATGCATGGGACAAAGCATTAGCAAACATAGACTTATTCAATGCTCTACTACATACTCAAGGCATGCTTGCTCACCGATGCAGAGATAGCGTTTCCTCGTTGCTCTCCTCAATTGGAATACCTTGTCTTCTTCCAAATTGTCTTGCCACACAGTCTACATAGTGCCACTCGACTGTGAAGAAGCATATCATTGGGCACCTCGCCCGCCAAAGATGGCTATCATGCGTGCACATCTCATTAAGATCATAGTCACGATCTTCCATATAAGGCAACCAATGTACCTGCAAAACAAAGAGATACATTGTTAGATACAAGTTTTATTCTTGACTAAATTTGGTCTCATCGAACTTCTCTATACCTGCTCAGCAGTCAAGGTGTCCAGCTCGTTCATATAGCACTTGTATCGCACATGCGAGCTTCCTGTGTACATTGTCACTTGTTCCCAATAGTAAGCAAGCGTAGGGCGCCGATATGGATCATCATCATGCAGCCCGTCATGATTACCCCGTGGGTTTGCCATGTTGGGGTTCTTGATATCGGGCCGTCCAACCGGGATCCGCTCCCACATCCACACGGATAGGCTCCAAACAAGCCCAGCCAATGAGGATGTATCTCCCTTCCTGCGACACGCCAAGTCAAGCTGCAATCAAACAAACATGTTAGATATGGAGGCGCATGACAAATGCAAGTTAAATGGTTGCAAATATCTCTTACCTGACGATACAAATATGCTAGTGCGGCCGAACCCCAGCTATACCGGGTATCCCAGTTATTGAGTAGCTCCAGGAACATCCAGAGGGCCGAGTTCCCGGTTGCATCTGAGAAGACTACCTTGGTTAGTACATACCAAAGATAGGCCCGCGCGTACTGCTGCACAACCACGTCATTGGCACCCTGAGGGCACGGATTGGTGTTTCCTCTGACCAGTTTTAGCCAAGAATGCCTCACTCTCGCGGTATCGGCCTTGCCTTCCTCAGGGGCGTCAGGATGAACGCCAATTAAATTCCCAGTCCGTTCTCACCAATTAACGGCGCTGACACGACTGGTAACAGCTTGTCCGTTGATAGGAAGGCCGCTTATCATAGCCATGTCCTCAAGGGTCATCGTCATCTCCCCAAATGGAAGGTGGAACGAGTGAGTCTCCAGCCTCCAACGATCCACAAGTGCGGTCAGCGCCGCATGGTTCACCGGCGGAGCGCGTCTCTTAAACTGCAACACGAATGGGAGAAGACCCAATCTCCGAATGTAAGGTTCGTACTGCGGGTCGTAAGTAAAGTCATCAGCGGAATGACCCCTCATGCGCATAGCAACTACAAGCTGCAAATAAAGTGATGTTTTAATCAATATAAGAACACAAATGAGAAACAACGAAAATTGATAAGTCTTGCTTCTTACCTCTCCGTTCTCAATGGCACGAGCACGATGCTCCTTATCCCACTCATCGATTAATCCGGCATACCAAGGTCCATCATCATCCGCCATCCTACAAAACAAATCACAAACATCTATGAATACATGAACAATATCAAACAATACAATTTCCTTCTCCAAGTCATGCATTCTTTTTTCCATATGACCACATCATTCTTCTCAAATATATGCACGTCATCTTTCAATCAAATAAAATTCTCAAACAATATGGTGTGACATAACCATATGCACAATTTCATCATATGCAACATCTCTCTCTCCCTTAAAACACTCCTATTCAAAACATATGCAAATACATAACATCTAATTTATACAACCCAACAATAGGATAATCTACATATGAACCAAACAATTTTAAATTGCATACATATTCAACAACACATCATCTACTATCTACAAATCAAGTATACCATCTAACAACTACACAAAATATACAAAAACAAAAACAACGAGTACTCATCTAACATCTCCCAATGATGAATAATGCAACCAAAAAGAGATGTTCTAATCAAAACAAATTGGAGGGAATGGGGAAGAATACCTCAAGGATGCTTGGGGGCCTCAGATCCACAAATTTGGATGGAGGATGGAGTAGATTAAGGGGGGATTTGGTGTGAGGGAGAAGAGGGGCGAGAGAAAACTGCCTCTGTTCTTGCCTACGGCCGCCGCCAGGGAGAGGTTGGGGATGGGTGGGCTCGGCCCGCGCGTGGTGTTTAACCTACCAGGACCAGACGCCAGGGTTCTTGACGCCTGGCCCCTTTGCCACGTCAGCAGGTCAACGGGCAGGCGGGCAGTGCGGGCCAGGGGCCAGACGCCAGGGTTCCTGGCGTCTGGTTCGCAACCCAGACACTAGGGATGTTGACGTCTCCCAAAGAGGTCTCCCAAAGAGATTTCATTGTAATTCTTAATCATAGGAGTTACTTTGTATTTTCTTGGATGTCAGGTCCAAATCAGTGTATCTATAATTGTTACGAGTATGAATAAAACTATAGGTGTTTCTCAAAAAATAAGTTAGAGTAGTTCTAAAAAAATAGTATCGACAAAAAGAAGTAGTTCAGCCGCAAAAAAAGAAGAATAGTTCTCAAATAAAAATTACTATAGTATCGAGTTTCATTTACCACTTACACTCTCGAGCAGTGCGAATGGAGGGATTTCTTCTTGTGTAGATTGTTATATATTAGTAAAAAAGTCTTGACATGTTTTCCTTTCCTTTTTGTTACTACTAGGTTGGAGGCGATCACGAACGCCTCATGGTCATGGGCTGCTGCGACAATAGCAGTGGCACGAATGAGTTGTGCATGCACTTGCTTATTAATTCAAGGCAGGATTATGGGAGATGGTGCATGGTCCAGATCAGATGCATGGATGGAGCCCGTCCAGAGAAAAGAAAACAGGAGATGCATGGATGGTACCAATTCGCATGTGCTCTTATTGTCAAAATAATTAAGTGTTCGCATATATACGCTCTTTATAAAACTGAGAAGAGATTCAGTGTTACGTTCAAAAAAAAGAGAGAGAAGAGATTCAGTGTAAGATTGATCTTCGTAAACACGTAGCAGCAGCGTTCCTGCTGCACATGGAACGTAGGAAATGGGCCCAATCCCTTTATAATCTCAAACACACGGCACACACTAGCCCTTGCTATATCCGCGCAAGTAAGAAGAACTGAAGGAAAATCCAGCCACCGCGCGCCGACGCGGGGACGCATGCCGACATGGGGAGCAGGACGAGGAAAGGCGGCATGATAAGCAGAAAATGGCGAGCTGGAGCAGTAGTGGTTCAGAAGAAGTGCACGCTTGAACAAGAGAAAAAACTGAAGGAAATCTAGCAAGCTAGCGCGCGTCGATGTGGGGATGCCGACCTGGGGACGGGACGAGCGTACAGCAAGGAAGAGAGTGCGTATGGTAAGCAAGCAGAAAATGGCGAGCTGGAACAACAGAAGTGGTACCGTTGATGGGGTTGGGAGTTCCCAAGCAGGCAGGCACGGTGGCGCAAGTACCGGCAAGGCTGCCTGCGACCTGGATGGGGCTGCGGCACTGGGCGATCGACGATGTTCGCAGAGGAGAGGACGCCCCGAACTAGGCAGCGCCCTCCCGTACTGGTACTACTATACTCCCTCCTGTCCTTTTTTCTCTGCGTCTAAGAGCAAACTCGCATACCAAGACATGGGTCGCTGCCTCGCTGGCTGTTTTCTGGACGAGATTGCCCCTGTGGCCCTACGCGCATGAATGAGATCAGCTGGTGCTAATAAATGTGCATGCAACCTTGATTGGCTCTCCTTCCTCTCGCCTCGTTCCCAGCGCTGCATGCGGACTTCTATCTCTTTCTCCGGCGCTGCATGCGAGCCAACAAAATTCCAGTTCCCTCCTAAACCGAGCAGGCCGCCATGGAGTAGCTTCAAAAATTAGCTGCAAAAATTAGTTTGCCGCCACGGATTTGTAATTCCCGCCAAAACTAAGAGAACCACTCCATAAATCAAGTCCCATGAAGAGAGCAAATTGCACGCTTCTCCTCTGTCTTCCGCACTTCTCTTGTTCGCCACATGCATGCATGGAACATGGATCATCGTCCTACACGAGCGGCGTCCTCCGTGAGTGCATGCCCTTCCAACGCAAGCATCAGAGGACGATGTCCACTTCCTCTGCCTGTTGGCTGTTGTCCTTCGCTTCCACCTAGACGACGCCGTCTTTCTCCTCTTGGGCGCCCACCATGAGCACGCGGTCCTTCGCAAGCTTGCTGTCCATAGCGTGCACGCAGACTGCCGAGAGGACGCCACCGGCAGCGAGCATGCCGTTCTCGGTGTGCACGCCAACTACCGCGAGCACGCCATGGTCCGCAAGCTCGTCGTCCTATGCGCAAACGCCGCCGCCGTGAGGATGGCACCGGCCGCGAGCACGCCGTGGTCCGCAAGCTCGCCGTTCTCTGCGTGCACGCCGCCGCCGTGAGGATGCCATCGGCCGCGAGCATGTCGTTCTCTGCGTGCACGCCGCCGCCGTGAGGATGCCACCGGCCGTGAGCACGCCGTGGTCCGCAAGCTCGCCGTCCTCTGCGTGCACGCCGCCGCCGTGAGGATGCCACCGGCCACGAGCACGCCGTGGTCCGCAAGCTCGCCGTCCTCTGCGTGCACGCCGCCGCCGTGAGGATGCCACCGGCCACGAGCACGCTGTGGTCCGCAAGCTGGCCGTCCTCTGCGTGCACGCCGCCGCCGTGAGGATGCCACCGGCCGCGAGCACGCCATGGTCCGCAAGCTCGCCGTCCTCTGCGTGCACGCCGCCGCCGTGCGGATGCTACCAGCCAAGAGCACGCCATGGTCCGCAAGCTCGCCGTCCTCTGCGTGCACAATGCCCAAAGAAGTGGATCCATACAGAGATGAGATGAGGAGGTGAAGTGATAGGACGACGAAGCACAGCGCCTGAAGAAGTGGAGGGGCAAAGTTGGAAATAAGCGGTGAAAAAGCCTCACGCGCAGAGCATTGCGGGAAAAACGGGAAAAAGTTAAACGCAAACTAAATAGGACCGGAGGGAGTACGATTTAAGCTGCCTTTGATCACTTCATTAATTGAGTAAACTAATGCTCTCATTTTTAGCGAATATACGAGTACTGCTCCACAGTACCATGGTCCATGGTGTGATAAGATGTGTGCCTCGCCACAGGTCTAGTCTTCTCCTTGGCCTGCATGCCTTTGACCCGACGCATGCGATGCGATCCACGCGGGTAGGGAGTGGGATTGCGACCGAGTGAGCGGTCAGCTATCGTAGCAGGGGAGGACACGTCCACCATTGCCTACTTGCATGCAAATGCAAACGCAAACGCAGCACCTTCCTTTCTTTCTTTCTTCTACAACGGTCTGAAGTCTGAACTGAACTCTGCTTAACCATGATGTACGGCGTAAGGTTTGTGTGTTGACGCACCTATGCTCGGTCAGGGCATCTACGACGGCAACCCGTAAAAATCCTCATGCATCTGTCCGCGAAAGGGGACAAATCTGTGGATACAGATGTGGAAGGATGCATTCAACCGTAGCCGCGTATATTTTCACAAAAACTTGAACTAACACGACGACATTCGTGTAAACATGGCCGGATTTTATATAAACATGACGGATTTCATAAAAATATACGGGATTTTTATATAAACATGACGAATTTCAATACATTTACATCAACGATACTAGTTCGGCTCTCGAGGTATAATAATATCTAATCCTTTGTCTTCCTCGTGTCTGGCAGCCCAATCACCGGACCGCCGGGAGCCCTGGAGGTGTATGCTTCAGCATAAAGGACGGCTCGCTACCCCGCCACTCATCGGAGTGGAACCCCTAGCTGATGCTTCAACGCGAGGGGAAGGCGGCGCCTCCGTTTCCGTGGAGCCCATGTGCGATCGACGGATGTCCTCGCAAAAGAAGAACCAGGCAAGACACCGGTTGTGTACGCCGGCGTCTCCTCGGTGGTGGCCTTCATGGGACCCAAGCGGCGGCGCACTCCCGTGTTCTACTTCTCCTAGATGATGGCGGCGGACGCGGAGGCGCCGGCCACTGACTCGTCACTCTTCGTGCACCCGGCTTCTGTCTCTGCCTACATGACGAGGTCGTAGGCACGGCATGCGCGGCACGACGCGGCGTCGTCGATGGTAGCGATGACGCCCGTGTCGCCGTGCCGTCGTGGGGCAACTCGCCACTCAACATCGAGTAGGCCTGGAGCGGCGAGTTGCTGAAGCACGCGCTGGTTTGGGGCTGCAACTTGCTCCGTCGGGCCAGGCGCGGGTGGTGGAGCAGCGAGCTGCCTCGCTCGTATCCGGTGGGCTCGGCGGATCACCCAGCCGCCTTGTATGCCACAGAACTGCTCTTCAGAAGCCATCAGAAAAGTGGTGAAGGAGGAGATGGAGGGAGACGCGGAGGGATGCGACTCTTGCCCGGCGTCTGGCCTCGTTTAAATAGAGGACGGACGGAAAGAGCTCGGTCGGCGTTGCGTTTAATGTCGGCCCGCTCATGAGCGGACGTCTAGCCGGAGTATGTTTCTCGGCTTAAACGCGGGTTTAATGGGGGCGTACAAATGCGGTGAGGATGCGTGTTCAGCCGGGCGTGTAGTGGACGGCGCCCTCGGCCGGCGTGCCGCTTCAATGGCAAAGGCGGTGAGAGGTCACGTCCGCCCTGAGCCGCCTTCAATGCGGAGCGGCGCATTCTACAGCGGCATGAATGCGGGTAACTAGCGTCGGGTGGGATGCGTGCGCGGGATGTGGAGGGGTTTTTGGTTGGCAGGGCGGTTAGAAGCGAGCTTGGGATCGGTCCGGACCCCTACAAACATCGCCCGCTTTTGTCCCTGGTACGGAAGAAATCGTATCCGAACCGCTTCGCGGACCAATACAGATCATCGTTGGATATCTTCTGCGGTCTGGATAGCACGATCTAATCGGTTGCAGGATGTTTGCGGGTTGGCGTTGAAGATGCCCTTATCACCTTGTCAAGTTGTTATTATTAGCAAAGAAAAGAAGCTCAATCTCGGGCAAGATTCTACTAATTCATAGGCAAATCCAAAAGCCAAGAAGAAGAATACAATACATGCTCCGAGCCACCGGCAACATCGTACACTGCTCATTAGTAATATCGCCGGCGCGGCGTCATCCCAAATATACTACTGCTCCGGGCACAACCGCACAAGCGGTCGTTATAGAAAAAAGAAAAGGTGATCCATGGTAGGCGATGATGGCGCCACCCGTGAGGAAGCTGGCAAAGCAAAGATAAAGGGGAGGATCTCCTCCTCTCCAATGGAGATGTTGGGACGAACGCCAACACCACCAGCTCCCTCCCTCCCTGCGTGTGGGCCCAGCGTGCATGCATTTTGCTCCTGATGATCCTGCTCGACGCCGTGCTAATCGGATACTTCGAGGTTCCATCTTTCTGTCGGGCCTACCATCACCACCACATCAACATCAGCACCCATCGTTTTCGCTCACAGCTGTGGCCTTTCTTCATTCTCTTTTCTTGCTTCAAGTGGGCAGCATTAGTGTGGGTTGTGTTTCCGTAAATAGATGTCAATTTGGTACGGCTTCAATGGTCATCTTTTTATTGGCATGAACGCACTCACAACGCATTGTCTCTTAGGGCATCTTCAATGGCAATTCACAAATTTTCTTCCGCATCCGTCTTATGGATAAGATGGTACCAATCTGCGGACATGGATGTGGGAGGACACCATCCAATCGTAGCCGTATACATTTTAAACTTTTTTTCAACAAACCAGATGAAATTCGTGCAAACAAGACGGATTTCATATAAATATGACGGAATTCACACAAACCGAACGAAAAAGTTGCATTTTGGACATATTTTAACTAAAAGATAAAACTATGTGCACGTACAGTCGTGCAGATCTCCACTGCCACGGCATAGATACACTATACTAGTCTACGGTCGGCCGTGACGGATCCCTTTGTCTTCCCCATGTCCGGCGGCCCGCTAACCGGGTTGCTGGGAGTCCCGGAGGCATACTCTTCCCCCGTATCTTCCCTATGTCCGACTACGCCGCTCATCGGAATGGCAAAGAGGGTGCTTCAGCCGGAGGTGAAGGTGCTTCCATGGAGCCCAGACGGGTGTGTCCACGATGGTCTGAGATAAATACCAGACATGTCACCGGTTGTAGAAGCAGGCGGCGCGCCAACGGTGGCCTCCATGGGATACAAGCGGCGGCGGACTTTCGTGTTCTACTTCTTCTCGATGCTGGCGGAGGGCGCGGACGTGCGGGCCGCCACCTCGTCGACATCTGCACGGCTGGCTTCTTTGTATGTGTACATGGTGTGGCTACGCGCGCGTCGATGATAGATGGCGCAGTCGCATGCACTGGATGAGGCGATGCCCATGCCGTCGTGCTCCCAGCCGTGCCTGGATGGAGCAACTCGCCGCTCCTCCACGAGCTGGCTTCGAGCGACGAGTTCCTGAACCACGCGTCGGCTTGGGGCGGCAACTCGCTCCGTCAGGTTAGGCGAGGAAGGTGGAGCGGCGAGCGGCGTCGCTCATATCCAGCGGGCTCGGCGGGCCACTCAACCGGCTTTTATGTCAGAGAACTGCTCTTCTAACTCGTCGGATGCTATCAGAATAGTGGATAAAATGGTGAAGGAGGGGATGGGGAGCGGCGGAGTGGTGTGATTCTTGCCCGGCGTCTAGCCTCGTTTAAATAGAGGGTGGACGGGAGGAGCTCGACCGATGTTGTATTTAATGCTGGCCCGCTCCTGAACGGACGTATGGCCAAAGTAGGTTTCTCGGCTTCCACATGGATTTAATGGAGGCGTTTGAATACGGCGAGGAGGCGTGTTCAACCGGCCATGCAGCGGGCGCACCACTTCAACGGCGGAGGCAGTGAGAGGTCGCGTCTATCCTGGGCCGCCTATAATGTGGAGCGGCGCGCTCTACAGCGGCATGAATGCGGGCAGCTGGCACCGGGCAGGAAGCGCGTAGGAGGATGGAGGGTTTTTGATGGGTCAGGGTGGTCAGAAGCGGGCTTAAGATCAACTAGAACTTCCGCAACCCCCCCCTCCACGTTTGTCTTTGGTTTGTGGGAGAAAACACGTTCGGACCGCGTTGGATGGCTTCCGTGGTCCGGACAGCGCAGTCCGGACGGTTGCAAAAGGTTTGAGAGTCAGCATTCGAGATGCCCTTAACGCATTATTCTAAATAATGATTTTTATTCACTCCAGAGACAATTATCCTAGTGCATTAAATATCTTATGGGTTGTATCTAAATGATATTGCATCTAATTACTTTAAAGATTTTGTTTGCATCCCAATATTATGGCCTAGGTGTGGAGAGTAAGGAAAAAAGATAATGAGATAAGCCACAAAGGATCGAAGCATCAACTACATTGCACAGAAAAACAAGGAAAGAGCCATATCTTCGCTAACATACAACTCCAATCTCTTTCTTCTTTAATTAGAGTGTCACATCAGCATTTTGCCCTATGATAACGTGCTAAAAGCCAATCATTGTGGTGCCTTGTTTCTCAAAAACACTTAAAATAGAGAAGAAAAAGAAACATAATTCAAATGGCATGTTATTTTCTTTTTTTTGAAGAGAGGGAAAAGATTTGCCTCATTCATTAAATAAGAGGAATAGAGTTTATGTTCGTGTTACAACACTGACAGCGTCGCAACACCCGAAATAAAGGTGACCAACTACTCTCGCGTCATCAAGTATCCCAACTTGTTTGCACCCGCTGATACCCAAAGCGTGGCCTCCTTCTTAATGTTGGCAAGTAGAACCGTCGGCGGAGCACTCTTCTGACGGAACACTCGCGCATTCCTCTCGTTCCAAATGGTTTTCAGTCCTATCAAAACATAAAACTACAAGTATATCGATTAAATAGTGTTTTTCACCAAGGAAAAAACACAAAAATATATAGCAAGAGGTTCGAATGGATGGAATAGAGTGCAGAGGAATTCTTACGAAAAGATCGCAATGATTCCATTGTGTGAAACACATGACTAAACGAGCTAGGAGTAAAAGAATCCATGAGGATCCAAATCCTCTACAAATCTCATGAAATCGCTTTGAATCATATAGGATACGTAAGCATTTGCAACTATTGAGATGGTTTCACTATCAATTTTGCGGTACCTCGTTCGCGTGATCAATTCTGTCATACCTTGGTCGCGCGAGTCTACACTAAGCATCATTAATTGATCTAGCATTAAGATATTCGGCCACTCGTCAAGATATTTCCATTCTACTGAAGAAAATAGGAGTACCACAACTCTGCGGACAACCTTTTCAAAATGTGTACGGACAAAAATGTTAAGTCGACCCAGAAACAATGCAATAGATTCACTAGCATACGCCGACATTTTTGACCGTGTATCCAAAAAATTGCAATGCCACATAAGAAACAAGTACTCCCGGTCAATTGAGTCGTACATAAATAGTATAATAAGGATATTAAGAAATGTAGAAGTTAAATACAACGAGGTAGTATCGTGAATCCCGTGGATCAGTGGTGGGAGTGAGGTCCATTTCTTATGGAAGTGGGATCGAGGTTCTTCATTCTTACTCACCCGGGTTCAATCGGGAAAACCATGCGTGTGATGGTGTAAATGTGGTGCGCGTGGATCATGTTCATCTTCTTTGTACTCTCGGGGAAAAAATCCTGATCAAAAAGTCCGGTCGTCAAGCATTTGAAAAACCCTAAGTCTTGTATTCCTGCAATGCTCTATATTGTATTGTACACTCTAAGTAACCAAATGTACCTTTTCACGGAAAAAAAATTGTACATCCCCACAGAAAAATAATGTAATCAGCTGCACCGGCGTTCGCTTTGTCTTGGCAGTACAGGAAGCAATGAAGCTTGAAGCATGGGTGACCTACCAAATCAGCCTGGAAAGCCGAAACTACACTTGTATATTATTAGGATCGATGCCTCCCAAAGGCCTCCATCACTACTTCACTGCATCATCTCACGCCACATCTGAAAAGATGAAGCCATCCATTCAATTGCACACCAAGGCATCATCCTAATGAACTTAGCCGATTTAAGATCCTGCAAGCTCTGCTGTGCTTGTTTAATGGGTGGTGCTCTGTAAATGCATTGCCACCACCTAGGGTCAAGGCTCTTCAATTTCTCTGCTCGTGTCACTGCAACGCGAGATCTGTCGTTTCTTGGCCCCATAAATGTTTAAAAAATTATACACAGGCAAATTAAAGTCTTCCTGGCAGAGGGGTGATTTTAGTAGTGACAGTTCTTTAATTGAGAGCACCTGAAGTCTTAACGTGTGAGGGTCTCACGTGCAGCGCCGAGGTTAGCGGTTAATCTAGTGGGTGCAGATTAGTATGATTCCATTGCATTATTTTTGATGGAAATGTTTGATGTTTACCTCTCTTTTTATGCATTTCCACATTGTTCAATTAGTTAATTGTAACTTCACGAGGTGATGGCCCGTCGCTATGGAGATCAAGCTGGGACGTTGATTGGCATGCTTGACCTTTTCTACATCTTCCACTGTCATTGTTACATTGATGACGCCAAATTGTTATGTTTTCGCTTGATAGGGACTTACTGTTTTTTTTAATAAACTTTTGGTCTCTGTGTATGAAAGAAGACCACACATAATAATCTTCAAAAAAATATGAGACAAATTCCACACACACAAAAAGGGGAGACCAAATAATGTGAAATCAAACAAAATAATGATCGAAGGCCAAACAAAACAGAATTATCACTTTTTTCGGGAATAAATGGAACGAATTTGGTTCCGGTGTTCTACGTACATTTCTTTCTTCTTGCAATGTGCCTAAACTTTGGTCTCGTTCCAAGATAGATGACCAAATAAAACAAACTTCGTTTGATGTATTTTATACACATTAATTTTTAGTTGGCAAACAGGTCCAATACAACTGGTATGAATAAAAGTAAGTGCATGCTTATGTGTCATAAGTATTTTTCTCTATATTTTCACGAATCAGAGGAGCCCCTGATTTACATTTATGTTTGGTGTGCCGATTAATTAGCCGTTGTTGTAAAAAACGGTGTGTCGCTTAATTCGTGGTCATATCATGGGCCGTGAGAATGGTGGGAATTCAGTGATTGGAAAAGCTTCGCAAGAGCCCTTAGTTTTTCTTATATAAATTTTGCAATTTCATAAAAGAGGACGTGGGTGCTTATCTTTTCAACCAACTTTTGGTCTTGATCTATATAATAACAAGTGCGCACGTAACAATGCTTTTGATTTTGTTATAGAAAAAGAAGACCAGACAATGTGCAATCAAATATACACCATTTTTTCTTGCAGTGTAGCTATCCTTTTCGTCACGGTTTGAAAAAAGAATACCAGACAAGAATAGATGGAACAAAATTTGTTGGGCATGTTTCGTATATGTTTCTTTTTCTTGCAATGTAGCTAAACATTTGCTCTTGTTAATACAATATAGATCAAATAAAATAATTTTTGTTCGAGGGATCTTATAAAAATTGCTTTTTAGTTGGCAAGCATGGTCAATACAACTGTTTTGTAAAAGCAAGAAGATGTGTCGTGTATGCTCTTTTTTCTTACCAAAGGAGCAAAGACTGTCTAAAAAAAGAAGAGCAAAGAATACGAAATCAAACAAATATTGTTAGATATGTGTAGTGTACGCTCCTTTTTCTTACTGTGTAGCTATCCTTTTGGCTCAATCTAAAAAAGAAGAACAAACAAGACTAAATGGAACAAAGATTGTTAGAGATGTCCCGTATACGTTTCTTTATCTTGCAGTGCACCTAAACTATTGTTCTTATTGCAAGCCAGACGAGCAAGTAAGATAAAACAAAACAAACTTTGTTTCATCAGTATTGTATAATATTTTTTATTGGCAAACATAGCCAACACATATGATAAGTAAAAAGAAAGAAGAAGGCTACGTGCCATAGGTTCCCCGGACCCTGCGCAATGAGAAGTTACATGCACTGCGCTGCCCCTTTCTATTGTGAAACAAAAGATCCCTCACTATGCTAGACTTTTGGGGGATTCTAATTAATAGTAATTTTTCCTATGCAATATTGTACTACATATGATTAAATTGCAGTAGATTTTATAGGAACTTTCCATCCACACCATACTCATTGTGAAGATTCATGTGTTTTTATTGTGTCAATCAAACTTTCATGCAATCCTATTAGGCTTGATTCAAAAGGAAAGAGCAAATAAGACAATAAATGAAGCAACATATTTTACACATATCTGATGTATGTATGTTTTCGTTTTTTGTTGCTACGAAGATAGTCAACATTTTGTCCTTGATTTTTTAAAATGGGATTTATCAACAACCCTTTAGGCCTCCTTTGGTTTACACGATTTTTATAGAAATTCTAAAGGATATAATTTTTATAGGAAAAATTCTTTTAAAGCCCTTTGGTTTGTAAGAATGGATTCATGTTCCTACGTAAGATAGGAACCAATCCTTCACATTTCAAAGGAAATTTTTTTAGCATAAACTCAATGAAAAAAATTATCCTATGCATCAAATGACATTTTTTTCCTTATAGGAAATGAGATACATGTCATCCCATCCTATGAATTTCTTGTCCCTACGCTATTCCTATCCTATGAACCAAAGGAGGCCTTAGACTTGATTTCAAAAACAAATATATATATAACAAAACAAACTATTTCAAACACATTAGATACATGTTTCTTTCTTGCAAGAGTATACACCATTTTATTTTCGTATTTAAAATTGGTCATGTCTTCGTAACAACTCTTCAAGCTTCATTCCAAATAGAAGAGTAAATAACAGAAAAAAATCCTTGTTATACATGCATGCATGTATCTTTTTTGTTATTATAAAAACATAAGAAAAAAAATGTGTTCCTTGTTTGGAAAAATATCTAACCTTTTGGTCATGATTTTTTAAATATAAATAGGAAACAAGATGAACTAAGACAACTCTTCTATACGTATCCTGCATGCGCTCTCTTGCAATTAAGAAACATGTTTTCTTGGCTTTAAAAGATAATTAGAAAATAATCAAAAGAAATAAAAGTTCTTCAAACACGAGCAATGGTTCTTGGAGCGTGGGCTCCATGGAGCCCAATTTTTTTTGAGTTTTTTCTAATGAAATTCTAGAAAAATGTCCACATGCATGCTATAGATGTATTCTACTTGTGTTTTAAAATTAATTAGGAGGTACTTTAACATGTGAGTTATTTTAGGAATTTTAACAAACAATGCATGCATTTTTTTTCTATTTCCAATTCCATTATTTCCCAATAATATTTTACAAGCACCTAGACTACAACTATATATAAGGTGTTTTTTTCTAGATTCTTTTGGAACTTCAACAATTTTGTAACTTTTCAAAAACAATGGGCTCCATTGGGCCTGGACTCCAAACATATTTCCGCATCAAACATGTCATATATACAATTCCTTTCATACACATTGTTAGAAAACAAGGAAGCATTTATGGTAAAAGATCCTCATCGAGCCTTTAGATATAGATAAAGAAAACCTCGCTCGACCGCTATACAAATGCAACCTCTCACGCCCCCCCTCGCCATCAAGACCTAATAACCTCCCCCCCTCGCCGCCGCCCCTTCCACCTCCGAGCTCTCACTCCATCAAGACATTTCGATGTCACCCCAGAGGTGATATTCTCCAAACTCCGCCTCCATAGATTCCCCTCGCCCTATTATTGTTGACAGATCATTGGCCCGACCAATGATGACCTCCCGCCACCCTGCCATGATTCTTCTCGAGCTGATCTGCGACCACCCCCACCGTCGGCAACTACCCCTCCCCTCCGCCACCCCCTGCCATGATTCTTCTCGCTGATCTGCGACCACCCCCATCGTCGACAACTACCCCTCCCCACCGTCGCCACCTTGCCATGATTCATCTCGAGCCGATCTGCGACCACGCCCACCACCGGCAACTACCCCTTCCCTCTGCCGCCACCCTGCCATGATTCTTCTCGAGCTGATCTGCGACCACCCCCACCGCCGGCAACTACCCTTCCCTCCGCCGCCAACCAAACAAGGCACAAACGCCGCCGCCTTGTCACATCGCCGGTTCTTTGTTTCCTTTCTACTCAGGTGACGAGTTTCTGCACAAATCGTGTTCCCGATCTTACTTGATTTCATCGCCGGAAATAAAGTTGAGCATGCCCCCCCCCCCCCAAGTTGTGAGTTTTCTTGACTTATCTTTATTGCACGCAACCTAATTAGGATAGATATAATTGCACCATAGATTTAATATTCAAAGAAATAAATATAAATGACCATGAATTAAAAAATAGCCCGCGCACCACGGGAAATTATTTGCATGATACATCTGATGTCACTATGATCCTATTGGTGTAAGTGTACACATCCATGTCTAGATTTAAATGCGGCACATCCATCTCTACATTGAATCTTGCACACAGAAATTGATTTCCATCAAGCGTCACAACAGATCACAGTCCGACGAGACCTCTTCTATCACCAGCAGTCAATCACAATTTCGTTCTCGACTCCTGTTCAACACCTGCCAACTACCTTTCGCCTGCAATTAAATCATCATCATTGGATTCCTTCAACACTTCCCGTCACGTTCCAGTTCCACATCAACAAAGCAATTTTCAGTGAAATTATCCTTCAATTTATATTATCATAAATGCATGACAGATCAAGTGGCGGCGACGCACCCAGACGAACATCGCACCCCCTCTAGAGCACCCCTTTTTTTCTAACAAACCGGAATGTGGGGCTCCCGGCCGAATTCCATCAACACGAACGGCCTCTTCCCCCGACAGACCCACGGATTCAAACCCCAAACCCAAGGTTTTGGCAAAACACCTTTTTTTCTAACAAACCGAAAGGTGGGGCTCCCGACCGAATTCCACCAACACGAACGGGACAGACCCACAGATTGAAAACCCAGACCCAAGATTTTGCAAATGATCCAAAGCCCAAAGGCAAACAGAAAGGGGAGGCAGGGGGGAGAAGCACACGGAAAACCAAAGGGAAGGCTCCAAATTCCGGCACGGGAAAATCCAAGGCCGGAAAATATATAAAACGGGGGCCAGCCGGGGCGAGGGGGAACCACCACCAACACCAACACCACCAAGCCAGCCGGGGGGAGCGAGCCAAGGGTTTTTGAGTACAACGCACCCCTCCCACCCCCCACCCCACCCCCCCTCCGCTCCCCACTCCCTCGCTACTCCCCACCCCCGAAAAATTTCAATTGACTCCGCATTGAGCCGCCCGCCGCCACCGGAATCCCCGAATCCGGCCGGCGGTAGGGCTCCTGGTGGTGTCCTGGTGAGGGGGTTCCGTTGCTGGCCCGGCCCGAGCCCTGCGGGGTTAGATCCGGGGAAGGGGGGGCGGGGAGGGGGGTTGGGGCGGACCCGCGCCGCCGCGGCGGGATGGCCGAGGACGGCGGCGGCGGGGGCGGGGGAGGAGGTGGCGGGGAGCGGATGAAGCTGCTGTGCAGCCTCGGCGGGCGCATCCTGCCGCGGCCCGGGGACGGGACGCTGCGGTACGCCGGCGGCGACACCCGGATCGTGTCCGTGCCGCGCGGGGTGGCGCTGCAGGACCTGCTGGCCCGCCTCGCCGACGCCTACGGCGGCGCCACGGGCCCGCACTTCGCGGTCAAGTACCAGCTCCCCGACGAGGGCCTCGACGCGCTCATCTCGGTCTCCTCGCCCGAGGATCTCGACAACATGGTGGAGGAGTACGACAAGCTGGCCGTCGCCAGCCCCAAGCTGCGGGTCTTCATCTTCCCCGTCTCCGAGGCGGCCGCGGCCGGGGACGAGGGCGCCGAGGGCGGCGCCAGCTTCGACGCCGGCCTCAGGTACCTCGAGGCCGTCAACGGCATTGTGCGCAAGGATAGCAACGCCAGCCTCTCGTCCACCCAGTGCTCCGACGGCGGGCCTCCTCCTCCTACCCCGGCTGTGCCTTCTTCTGGAGGAGGAGGGGGAGGGGGAGGAGGCGGCGGCGGCTCCCCGACTGCTGTCTCCCCCACCTCCACCTGCTCCTACGACGCCGCCAGATCGGCTTTTGCTGCTCCGCCGCCACCCCAGCAGCTGCTTGTTGATGTCTTCACCAATGCTGCTCCTGCCCCTGTCCCGGTGAAGCCGCAGGAGAGTGCTGCGCCCCCTCAGCCATCCCCCCATCCACATCCACACCCGCATCCGCATCCACATCCGGAGGCAGCAAGGTACCGTCAGCCACTCTCACAGCTACCACCACTGCCACCAGTGTTCATGAACGATCATAGGGAGGTTATGCAGGGTCTGAATCAGCAGCCACCAGAAAATGCGACCTGGTTTCAGGACTGCAATATGTGTATCAAGGCTCTGCCTCATGCTCACTCCGATCCAGTCGTGAATGACTATGCCAGCGATGTGCGTGGAGGGGCGCCGCCTGAGCAAATTCCAGTGTTCATGAGCCTGCGGCCTGAAGATGTGGCAAGGATCATGATGGGAGAGCGGCAAATACCTTCACAAATGGGGGCTTATGGGTACACACATATGCATCCAGTGCAGCCTGACAGGGAAAGGATGTATGCACCAAAGATGGAAGGCGTTGCAAACCCAATGCCCGTCGATCCAGCGAGCTTTCATCAGCATGTCTATGTGCAGCAGCAGCACCACCAGCAGCAGCAATTGCCACCACAGCAGGTGCCGTCGTCGACTTATGGATTTAACCATATCCCCATGATGCCTACTGAGATGGTCTCTCCAAATTCCGTTCATTCTGACACTGCAAGCTCTCATCAACAAGCTATACTGCATCAAATGCCTTCACCCCATGGAATGGCTCAGTACCAAGTGAGGCAAACTAATCCCAATAATCCGCTTGAAGGCGAAGGTAGTTTAAGTGGCAATTCTAGGCATCGGGGGGATGGACAAGTGCTCCGTGATAATGTGCCTTCAGTGGCACCTGCTGCTGTGCCAACCTATATGGCCAATGTGGACAGGATGATGGATTCACTACGGGTGAACCCCAACGAGCCCCGCTATCCCGAACAAAGGATGTATGCCGAGAATGGTTTACCCCAGAATGCAACATCGCAATACTCTCAGAGCAACACCAACACCTTTTTTGATGTCAGTGAGCCAAAGATAGCCCCTCCAACTGAATCAATGCCACCGCCTTCTGTGGCCAGTCCTTATATGCATACTGTCCAGCATGCCAACGTTAACCATATGCCGCCGCAAATGGTGAGCATTGGGGGACCATACCCCAGTTATGTTGCCGCTACGATTGGGCATGTGGGTGTGCCCCCATCGGCTTATGGTGTTGATCCTGCGTATACAAAAGCCACTATTAACCCAATGGGCGAGCAGAAGGATGTTCTGCCTGAAGTTTATCACAAGGAAGCTCCACATGAATCCGTTCCTCCTTCGAACGCTAATGCTCAGGTACCATTACCGACACCAGCATTGGCAAATCACGCTCCAGTCGAGCAGCTCCAGGAGTCTGGTTTACCGGGTCAACAGTTCAGCAATGTACATGCGCTGCCACCAAGACCTAAGAGGGTAGCAAGCAGGGAGAACATCAGTTCTAAGGATCCCCATTCCCAAAACTCTCTGTTGAATTGCAAAGGGCCAGATTTGAATATCCCGGCTGAGGAGCAACCATATCACAAAGACACACATGCAGAACAACCTCAGTTTGTCAAAGGTTCAATTCTTAACAATACTTCCAATTACACCTTTTGCCAGTATATGTGCTTAATGAGTCATAAGTTGTGAATGCTTATTACTGTCTTTCATGAATCCAGGTGATGGTATCACTAACCCAGACTTGCTGGGCATGGAGGATGGTCTAGCCGCATTTGAGCCTCCACCTCCTGTGCTGAATGAAGGGCATGGGAATGTCACTAATAAAGTAGACGGGCAAGCTCACACCAACGAGGTTAGGATGTGATTCCTTAGAAGTTCATATACGTTCTGTTTCATCTTTAGCACTTAACAATCTAACAAGAGAAATGTGCAGGTTAGCAAGGGCAAACCACTAGATTGGATTTCAGGACAACCAGTCGCAGATGAGCATGAACGCCTCCAGGTTACAATCAGGAACTCTTATCTTTTTTATCCCGCGCATCTTTAATTCAAAGTAATGTTCTTTACCAACCACATATGTTCGTTTTTCAGATTATAAAGAATGATGACCTCGAAGAGCTCCAAGAACTCGGTTCTGGAACTTTTGGAACTGTATATCATGGTAAATGGAGGGGCTCTGATGTTGCAATAAAAAGAATCAATGACAGATGTTTTGCTGGGAAGCCATCTGAGCAAGAAAAAATGGTATAACTATAACATTTTATATTTCCTTTTATTTGCTTATGCCTGTCCTTATACTGATATGTCCTGAATGTTTGCAGCGGAATGACTTCTGGAATGAAGCATCTAACCTTGCTGATCTGCACCACCCCAATGTTGTGGCCTTTTACGGCGTTGTTCTAGATGGGCCTGGGGGATCCATTGCAACGGTTACAGAATATATGGTTAATGGCTCACTTAGGACGGCTTTGCTGAAGAATTCCAAGTACGTCCACTATTTATATGTCTGCAAAGCTTTGAATAAAGCTGGGCCTCAGGCCTTTTCTCAAAACAAAAAAATGTCTGCATTCTAGCATATGTTTTAGAAGTAATTCTCATGTATCAACTGCCACATCTTAAAAACTTGGAACTTATAATCCAACATGAAGCTGAGCCGATTAATATTCTCTTCATGTGCAGGAGCCTGGATCGACGCAAACGGCTAATTATTGCCATGGACACAGCTTTTGGAATGGAGTATCTGCATAACAAAAACATTGTGCACTTTGACCTCAAAAGTGACAATTTACTTGTTAATTTAAGGGATCCTCAGCGTCCAATATGCAAGGTAAGAACTGCAATTATTCTGTTTTGTACTACTGCTGGCTTGTTGCACTTCATTGCTAGACTATTGATTCTTCTCCTCTGTATCATATTTTGCATGTTTGATATTGGGTAATCTGTCTATATTGACTTTTCAAATTATTAGGTATTATTGATAATTTTTAGCATCAATCTCCCCTCATACTTGGAATACACAGCGCTTTGTTGTGATAATCATATGGACTGTTGCTTGGGCAATTGATGAGTTGCACCTTAGAATAGACATGATTGATTTAGATTAGTCCGGGGATCATTTTAGGCTTTTAGCTAACCTTAAGGCATCTTCCGTCAACACTGCAGGGAACATGCGTGGTATAATAATGCATGGCTACTAACAATAAACTCCTTTTATACTAAAGAATCACTTGTTTGCCATCTGAATTTTGTCATCTTTTACTGATCTACTAAACATCCATGCCGCATTATCTGTAGTTTATAGATAACTAAGGCTTCACTTTTAGTTCTTGCACTGTCACATGCGAATGAAATATTGCTCATGTGAACTGTCAACAAACTGGATCGACCGACCAATGCGAACAGTTTTGCTTTTTTGTATGATTTAAGTTAAACACCATTTCTCTTTCTATATATATCTGCATTGATTTTTCTTGGATGATGCAGGTTGGTGACCTTGGGCTTTCAAAAGTCAAGTGTCAGACCCTCATCTCTGGTGGTGTGAGGGGAACGCTTCCATGGATGGCCCCAGAGCTTCTGAATGGAAGCAGCAGCCTGGTCTCTGAAAAGGTTTGCTAATCCCTTCATATTGCTTCCGTGTCCAAATTCAGATAGCTATACCCTGGTTTACGTATAACTTGCACACTAATGTTGATATGTTTCCCTCAGGTTGATGTCTTCTCCTTTGGGATTGTCCTGTGGGAACTCCTCACAGGAGAGGAACCATATGCAGATTTGCATTATGGTGTTATCATTGGTGGGTGCACAATCAGCCATACCCTCGTAGAAATTACTTGTGCAGTGGATGGTCAGAGTCTGATGTAAGCTGTTGTTTGAACTGTCAGGTGGCATTGTGAGCAACACTCTGCGGCCGCAGGTGCCTGACTCATGCGACCCAGAGTGGAGGTCGCTGATGGAGCAATGCTGGGCGACAGAACCGTCGGAACGGCCAAGCTTCACCCAGATCGCCGTCAGGCTGCGCGCCATGGCCGCGTCCCAGAAGGTGCAATCCTAGTAGCGCCAGCAGTGGTCTTGAGAAAACTTCTGGGGCCATCCATCCGTCTTGGACAAGTTCGTCTTCGCATATTGCGTATTTTAAGAAAATCCGGTGCTGATATATATAAATATTATATATATGGTTGGTTTCGTTCTTTCATAGCGTCGGTCGGTCGGTCCCTAGGGTCTATCTATCTGTTCATACCCCTTCATTGTTTCATACCTTGTAATCATAAAATCATCAGCCCTCCCTCCCAACCTCCCCGTGTCTAGAAGTGTCGGTCGGTCGTCGTCCCAGATCCGTATTCATTCATTTATACCCTTCCCCTTTGGCTTTGGCTTAGAGGCGCGCTGAATAAGCCAGTCTTATTGTCAGTTATAGAGAGTCCGATATTTTATTTATTTTCTTCCCTTTGTCTCCCCTGCCTTCTCTTGTGGGTAATAATCGAGTCTGTTTGGAAGTCGTTGGTCGGTCAGGTCAGGTCAGGTCAGTCTGAAGAATGTGGTGATGAACTGGTTGTGTAATCTGGGTGGTGTAATACAAGTTTTTGGGAACTGTCAGTTGAGGTCCTATATTGCTTGTATATGCTTGGTTTTTCGTGTGTTTGTTATGTATACCGAAATGGTTCGGTGTCGCTGTAAAAAGGGTCCAGTTGTTTTGTTTTATCCTGTGAGGAAGAAAAATATATCCAGTTATTTTGATTACATTGTTAGCATGTAGTTCCCTCTGTTTTCTGCCTGAAAGGGCTGCAGCTGTTGTACTTGGGGCTCCTTTGAGTCGAAGAAATCCTATAGGATATTTCTTGCGTCGGGAAGTTTTCTTAGGGCTCCTTTGAAGTCCTTGGAAATCTTTCTTATGCTGGTCCTTTGGTTCATAATAGGATTGGATCCCATAGGCATTTTTCATATGAAATCTTCTACTCTAACCTCATTTTAGGGCTCCTTTGATTCAAATGAATTTTATAGGATTTCTAGAGGATTTAGATCCTTGGGATTTTTTTTCCTATGTTGGTCCTTTGATTCCCAGGATTGAACCCCATAAGAATTTTTCCCATGGAAATCTTTTGTACTACATTCTATAGGAAATCTAACATCCAGTCCAACCTCTTTTTACAATTCATTTGTTTTCCCTGTGCCATCAAACACTCATTGCTATTCCTTTAGGATATAGGATTCAAGTGGACATGCCACTTTAACCCTATACTTTTTCTATAACTTCGTTTTTAAAATCCTATGAATCAAAGAGGCCCCTTAGAGTTCCTTTGTTTTTCATGTGGCATCGTACACTCCTTAAGTGGACATGTCGTATACATTCCCTGTTCCTGCCTTTACAAAATCTTGTGAATCAAAGAGGCCATTATTACTCGTGTGTGTGTGTCCATCGTCCTTGGTTTTGCGCTGATTCTGTGGCTTGGGTGGTGGATGACCCATGCCCGATGCCATCTTGGATGCTGACTTTGCACGGCCGAGTGAAGTCCGGGTCGCCCATGCCCGGGGCACATGCGGGGTGCCACGACGGGGACGAGGAGGAGAGGACGATGCGGATGCGCATGTGATGGTGTGATGTGAGGAGGACGAGGTGCGTGGGGGACGGCGCGGCCAACGTGACCGGCCTGACGCGGCGCCTCGGGCATGGGGCGGACTGGTGCACGGGCGACGGATCCGATTCTTCGGCCTGCTCAAGTGGGTGGGTTTGAGTTGGTTGGCTGGCTCCGGTACCAGGGCCCAGATCCGGCCGCGTCGGATGGGACGGGGGTTAATCGCATTGTGCTGTCATACTGCTACTCACTCCGTTCCAAATTACTTGTCGTAGAAATGGATGTATCTAGAACTAAAATACATCTAGATACATTCATACTTTGGAACGGAGTGAGTAGTACGGTAGTACGACAACTAGTTTACGTGCTCCCCTTTGTTTGTTGACAACTTCCCCTGATCTGCGCGAGAGGATCCGGAGATATCGTCGTACTGGTAGCGCCGCATACCCGCAGATCTCTCCCGCAAAAAAAAAAAAAAGTCCATCACAGATCTTCCTCCTCGTCCCCGCGTGCCAAATCTCTCGGCTCTCCGCCGTAAACTGAACCTGCGAGCATTTTCTTTCAGGGGACCCGAATCTGCGAGTTTACGCTGGCTGGCGGTACCACGCACCAGCTGCCACACCGAACGTCCAGGCCCCCCCTTACCCTACCCCCAGGTGCGATTAACTGACGTTTTCAGGCCCCTCGTGATCCTTCTTCTGACGCAACACACAGAAAAATAACCGCCGCCTGATCACACAGAAAAATAAACGGACACAGAAAAAAAGAACCGAGGGTGCAGGCTACAGACAGATAGAACGCACAAACAAGGCATCATGGTCAGTACACGTACAGGTACGCAAATACACAGCACCCACCCACACAACACACGACACTTCCGCCAGTCCCACGGCAACGCAACACACGACCCACAAGCACACCACGGAACAGCCCGTATACACTCGCTCACAGCGACGCCGCGCCACAAAACAGCTACAGATTTCGGGTAACTCCGTTACAACATTACTACTACATGTTTTCTTCTTCCTTTTGGGGTACAGTACAGACGGTGTTGGGTCCGGGAGGCTCGTCGCCTCCCGGACCAATAAATAGTAGTATCAAGCCTTCTCCAAGATGGAAGCGCTATGTACATATATGGGGCATTCGTTCTTCGCTCTCCAGCCGCGCCCGCCCTACCAGGACTGCTCGGCGTTGCCGTCACCTGCATTGTTCCTTTTTTTGAGAATAAAGAGAGGGAATGAAAACCAACCAGAGAGGTCTCGAGTATAGTATGTAAAAGGAATTCTTTGAGATGGATCATCGGTAAACCGTACCTTTTTCTCTTGCTCTTGTCCGACGAGGACGAGGTAGGGTTGCTGTGCCAGTTCCGCTTGCGCTGGTTGATGAACCAGTTGTTTATCTGCTTCAGCTGCAGCCCCGTCTCCTGCACCAGCCGCGCCTTGTCCTCCTCCTAACAAAGCCGCCCGAGGGAGATCGATCAATGATCATCGGTAGCGGAACCAAAATTGCAAGTAAAAAGGGTGATAGTGGTATCTGCGGGCTGTCACTTACAGTTGGGTACGGCCATTTGGCGTGGGCTTGCCACCACGCCTTCAGAGTGGACGCCGTGTCTCCTGGGAGCTTACCGGCTCTCCGCTTCCGCAGTATCTCCTCCCTGATGTCCACAAGCTTTTCTCTGTACCCCTGCAAGTCAGGAATAGAAGCTTAGACACCAACATGGTGGCAGCTGACAGACTGGAAGGCGGTAAGTTTTACCTGTTTAAGCTCATGCTTCAGCTCTTGCCTCACGCGCTCGACCAAGGATCTCTCACCCTCGGTTAGCATTCCGAAGCCCATGCCATCTGACACATCGTTTCCGTCAAACATGTTGCTCTCGCTGTCGACCGGGTTGTCTTCATCATCAGACATAGTCGCCCCGGTGCCTTCGCCAGGAGATGCCCCTACAGGAAGAATCGATATTAGCAAAACTCAGAACTGGCCAATCTCCAACTTATCCTGGTCACATTTATATTGCGTCTTGCCTTGGCAGGTACAATATATAACTAAGCCTATCCAGGCTTACTTAAGCTTGCTCTAGTTTTATATTATTATTATTATTTTTTCTGACACAATTCTCATTATTATCTGCAGGCAAACTTCCATGTTCAAACATATGCCTCTCATCGTAAACTGATGCAAACCGACTGATTATTACACATAGAAACAGATTATGCAAAGTTCTATTGCCAACTAAAAACTGAAAATCACTCCCTTTGGTTTTCACGGCGACACCAGTTTCCAGTGTGAATGGATACTGGCACGGTTTTCTCATAGGTGTGTGCCTCGTGATGCCCATAGGCAGAATGGTGGCAAATGTGCCTTACAGCCTTAGCAAAAGTAAATGAAAACAGTACTATATGCAGGCAATCTCCTATGAATTAATTTAAAGTGAAGTACAATTCCACTAGAAAGTTTTGTAGCTATGTCAGTTCATTTTGTAACCATGAAGCGTTCTTTGATATGCAGTTTTTTTTTGGCACTAGGCAAGGGACTTCTTTTCCTACATGGATTGCCTGTCTTTTCAACAAACAACATGAAGCATCTGAAAGGGTACCCCTTGTGTGATGCTTCCCTATTATATAGTCCGTGACTGTGACTGTTTTGTGTGGAAGTTAATTGCACTAGACTTAGCAAGAGCAACTTTATCAGGACAACTTGTTAAGATTATGATCACAAGGTACTACCAGTTCAGTTGCATGGTCAGTACAGCACAAGGTTCATGCACAACTGTCACATACACCGAACTGAAATCTCAAAAGGTATAGCTTTAAAGCCAGCTTCAACAGCTTAAGTCTGCAATTCTTGTAACTGATAATATAAAAGAAGGAACCGGTATTACTACAAAGGTGGACCTAATATCTCATAGGACCTACAAGGCGGGGAATTATGACCTATATTTTCTACTCCCTCCGTCCCAGAATAAGTGTCGTGGTTTGAACTAAAACCACGACACTTATTTTGGCAAACCACGACACTTATTTTGGGACGGAGGGACTATCAGGGAATGCAACAATAGAGGAAAAAAGGGTCAAGTGATTAAGGTTTTTCTGATTGAATTTTGAAATAATTAACTATAATTGTGATCTGTCACTCGCTGGGTGCAGAGAGCAGAAGCAAATAAAACCCTTATTTAAAAAAAAATCCCCTGTGGTGAAGATCCTATAAAGCAGTGCCCCTCATTGTAGTATGATACTTACCATGACTATCAATTAATAAGCATGTAGTGTACAGATTGTAAAACCCTCTTGGTAGAAAACTTAAGAAGCACATATCCTGCTGTTGAACTGATGAACTTAAGATGCTGTATGCTATGCTACCTGTAAGACTCTGCAAAGTCTGCTCGAGCTCCCAGCAGGCCATCACCGCCTCCATGGCGTGGACGCGCACATGCTGCTGGAGCTGCTCCTTGAAGGAACAGAGGAGCAGCACATAGTGTGTCTGCAACAAGGAAAGCAGAACCTTTAGAACACATATAGAAAAGGCAGGTGGTCGATAATAACCTTTACACAAGGAGAATTGCCATTTCCAGGCAAAGGAGCCCCTGCTTGCCTAGCAAAGGGACACTTGTAGTTGTTTTTTGGGGTTTGCTTTTGTCTCTATCGCAGAGGTGAGGCGCTCGTGGTTGAGAAAACAAAGTTGCTCACAGCTAGAACCTAGAGCAAGCAGTAATTTATTTGCAGGTGGGATGGGTAATAATCAAAGGATGAACTAGCATAATAATACTCACAGTTGAGGAACCTAGCCTAAACCAAATCCACCGGCAGAAATTAGCGAGTGCTAATCCCATATGAGCTCATGCGCAACCAATCAAACATGTTCCGTGCGTTCGGGAAAAAGGGTAATCTGGCTAGCCTGTTTGAAATCCCAAAAAATCCCAACACGAGCGGGGCAACTTCATCGCCAAATCCCACCCAATCCCCAATTTTTCGAAGCACGCACGCACGCACGCCGCGTCAATCTACCATACTACAGCACCCACGGAGCAGGCCTCCGTACGCGGCCGGCGTGAGGCGAGGAGGCCTCGTGGTAGCAGCAGCTCACCATGAAGAGGTCGAGCTCCTCGCCGCCCGCGGGCGCGGCGGCGGGGGGCATGGGCGGCGGGGCGCGCGCGGCGATCTGCGCGTCGATGCGGGGCAGCTGGTCGACGGGGGTGGCGACGCGCAGGCAGGCGACGTGCGCCTCCAGCAGCCGCTCGTACAGCGGGTGCGCCTCGATGGCCGCCTTCTCCCTCTCCCACCCGCCCGCGCCCAAACCTGGCGCGAAGCCGCCGCCGCCGGGGTTCCCCGCGGCCGCCGCCGCCGCCGCCGCGGCGTCCATCCCCAGCGCGGCCGCGGCGTGGTCCTGGTGGTGGTACTGGTACGCCATGGCCGTACCCTCGCCGCGCGCGCAGGAGAGGCGTGCGCGGGCTAGCTCCCGCCTGGTATCCGCTGCCCTGCTCCGAGACGAGGCGAGTGGTACCACCGGGTCAAGTGGAGGAGGACGGACGGACGGATGGGTGTAGGTGTAGGTGTAGGTGTAGGTGTAGGTGTAGGCAGCAGTAGCAGGCGGGCAGGCAGAGCAGGCGGGCGGGCGGGGCGGAGCGGTGCAGCGGCAGAGGGGACCGCGGGGTCGGGGATGAACCACAGCCATATGTATTCGCGTTTCCACGTGATTCGTACGACGGTCGCGACAGTGAACTGCACACCGCTCGACCTACAACCAAGCTTTCTACGAGCGGGCGCAGCAGCCCTTTTCCCGCACGCGAATTTCAAATGTTACCGGATCGCGACACTTCTTACCTTGTTTGGCACAAATTCTTCGAATTTATCTCCTTTTTGTAGTACATTTTCTTCCGCTCTCAACAGCAGTGCGGATTTTTTGGAAATCTGAGAAAAAAAATCATATGAGACCAGGTCTCACGGGCTAGCAGGTGAGACCCACCCTGATGGATGACACGTGGCATTCATAAATCATAAAGCATCTAATCTCTTCCTCCCTCATTTTAACTGGGGGTGGGGTACATGCTTTGTGATTTGTAAATGACACGTGTTATCCATCAGGGTGGGTCTCACATGCTAGCCCATGAGACCTGATCTCGTATAATTCTTTTCCCTCGCTTAGGCAGAACAATTAGAAATAGTAAAAAAAAGTAAAACTTTGTCGGAACAAGCATTGTCTAGTAATAATGACTCACGTGTAAGGTTTCGGGACAAATGACTTTTGTGGTATTGTTCGCAAAAAAGACTGAATTACAATTACAAACTGTGTGAATATCAAGCTTAATATAGTGCCGTTTTTTTGTTTGTTTGTTTGTTTGTTCAGAATACCACGAAAGTCATTTTGTTGCGAAACTTTACACGTGAGTAATACATTGGACAATGCTTGTTATGAAGAAGTTTTAAACAAATATTTGACCATTTTTTACTTTCCCTTTTGCGGTTCGGGTGCATGTGCACCCTTGTCCCATTGTGTATTTTGGGCCTCTAAGGCCTTCTTTATAGATAGATTGGAACAACACGGGAATGAAAAAAAAACCCTAGGATTGCAGTGCCATGTCCAGCCAGATAGTATGAGATTTTGTTCGCACCCAAGTGTGTTTGATTGCATCATAGGAAAAACAAAGATTTTTTGCATGAGGTCAGAGTGGGTGTGGTTTTTTCCTTTGACATGTAGTGTGATGGATTTCTTAGGAAAAATTCTATGGGATTCAATCGTATGAACCAAAGAACCAACATAGAAAAAACTCTTTAAGGATTTGTAGCCTCCACTATTCCTATGAAAATCCTCTTAGTCAAAGAGGCCCTTAACAGCGAACTGAGCGTAACTTAAATGATTATATTCCTTGTGGTGGAACCAGCCCACCAGGGTTCAAGTCCCAGATTTGGCGCTGGTGCTCGCACTTTCCTGGATTTATTACAGACTTCCCGGCGATGCTCGTTTAGTGGGAGGAGACGTTTTCGTCGACTACGAAGGTGTGTGTGATGACTTCATCAATCTCAATATGTTAATCTCAGTGGGAGGAGACGTTCATGTCGTCTTCAGGTTGGCTTGGTGGTACAGTCTGGGAGCCTGATGCCCCGTCATTGTGGTCTCGCTTGTTCAGGATAAACTCGCCCGGCCATCCTCTTTAGCTCCACAACTAGAGTTGGAATACAACTCTTCATACTCGACGACGTTGTCGTTCTGTGCTACAGGCTCCTTGGCGTGCGACGTATGGACTATAGCCCGACATGTGTCGATGGCTAGGAGAAAATGGAGTTCCGGGGGTATCAAATCATCGGGCTATGGAGCTGGGGAATGCACATTGTTGACCATAGACACCACTTCTGGAAGAAAAAGAACAATTGATCAACCCAGAATGCGCTGACTTGAGGATTTGAAGGGATAAGAAACCCTAAACTCTGCTGCAAGTAATTAGGGTGAGAAGTCGCAGTGGGTTGCCTCTTCAGGGAAATCGGCGATCCTCCCCGTAAACATGAAGGAATGCATCTCTTGGATTGACTTCGACTCATATAAGTCAGCTCGGATTGCCCTGGTGATGTCGTCCTTGCCACTGTACTCGTAGATCGGGTGAGCTCCGTGTTGGAGCGGCTGGATACCTGTCACATCCCAGATTTTCTCCAAATCTAGTATGTTAAAAATTTCACAGGGAATCAAAAATTTTCTGCAAAAACCTATGATTACTCTCTAGCTAACTAATATTGCCTAGGATTTTCTTGTGATTGATGCACCTAGAGGGACAAGAACCCTATGCCAACCTTTGAAACCCTTGTTGAAATTTGGGAAAACATGATGAACCCTAAAAGTTTTGGGGAATAATTTTGAATTCCAAAATAGGGTGACCAATTGAAATAATTCATTTGGGAATAAGGCTATCCTTAATAGGACCCAAATGATAATCAAGCCCTAATAAATCTTCCCTAAATTATTGAGTTGTATCTATTTTGGAATCAATTCAAAAATCAAAGGGATGGTTATAAAAAAAATGGCTTCACACTTTTTTTGGCAGAAAGTGAATTTCATAAGTCCAAATGGTGAGCTTAAGTTTCTGATAATTTTCCAAATTGGAAATTCCGCCAAATACACAAATAAAACCCAACCATACATGTCCACCAATTATATCTTCTAAATTATCTACACTAACAATCCACCCTTCTCCACCAAAAGGAGATTTTAGTAAATAACCAAATATAACACTGGGATACCTCCCCCCCCCCCCCGGGGGGGGGGGGGGAGATGTAAGAAAAATTACCAATTTGACCCTATTGAAACATATTTGGTTTTAAAACCAAATTGAAATCCAAGAGGGAAATAAGGTGCAGAAAATATATGTTCGAAATGCCCAAACAAAATGTTGAGAAGCTCGGAAATATTCACAAATGAATTTAGAGCAAGTTTGCTTTTGGAAGAAAATTCAAAATAGAAATCAAATAAAAATAATTGAGAAAAATAGAAACAAAAAATAGAAAAGAAGAAAATAAAAAAGAAACATAAACTACGCGCACGACCTAGCTAACCTGAACACGGCCCGCGGAGCAAGCCCACCCGCGCTCGGGCTCTCTCTCCCCCCTCTCCTGCTGACACCCCGGGCCCACATCGCGGCAACCGCCCACGGTGCCCACGACTAGAGCAAGCCATGCACACGTTTGCACGTTCGCTCGTCCATGGCCACGCCCGCGCTAGGTCGAGTTGAAGCCCTCGCCCTCCTCTGCAAAAGCCCCAACACCGCAACCCCTCTCGCCGCCAGGTTGCTCGGCCATGAGCTCACCTTCTCCATTCTGCCATAGCTCAATGCCGGAAAAATTCCAGCAACCCCAGACGCCCTCAGCACCAACCATTGCCACCACTCTAGTCCCTGAGCCACGACGAACCTCCCAGACATCCACATAGTGCCCTAGGCCCACCGAAGGATCGAGTTCATCGAAAGCCGAAGCTATCTGCTATCACGAACTCCATTCTCGCGATCACCAGAGGAATTGACCCCACCACAGTGTCCAGCAAGTTCACCTCACATGTGCATAGCCCCTGACTCTTCCATTGGTCCAGAAGCGTGATACGTCTCCAACGTATCTATAATTTTTGATTGTTCCATGCTATTATATATTCTGTTTTGGATGTTTAATGGGCTTATTTATACACTTTTCTATTATTTTTGGGACTAACCTATTAACCGGAGGCCCAACCCAAATTGCTGTTTTTTGCCTATTTCAGTGTTTCACAGAAAAAGAATATCAAACGGAGTCCAAACGGAATGAAACCTTCGGGAGCGTGATTTTTGAAACAAACATGATCCAGAGGACTTGGAGTGGACGTCAAGCAATCAACGAGGAGGCCACGAGGCAGGGGGCGCCCTCCACCCTCGTGGGCCCCTCGTGGCTCCACCGACCTACTTCTTCCTGCTATATATACCTACGTATCCTGAAAACATCAGAGGGCACCACGAAAACCTAATTCCACCGCCGCAACCTTCTGTACCCGTGAGATCCCATCTTGGGGCCTTTTCTGGCGCTCCGCCGGAGGGGGCATTGATCACGGAGGGCTTCTACATCAACACCATAGCCTCTCCGATGATGTGTGAGTAGTTTACCCTAGACCTTCGGGTCCATATTTATTAGCTAGATGGCTTCTTCTCTCTCTTTGGATCTCAATACAAAGTTCTCCTCGATTCTCTTGGAGATCTATTCGATGTAATCTTCTTTTTGCGGTGTGTTTGTCGAGATCCGTTGAATTGTGGGTTTACGATCAAGATTATCTATGAACAATATTTGAATCTTCTCTGAATTCTTTTATGTATGATTGGTTATCTTTGCAAGTTTCTTTGAATTATCAGTTTGGTTTGGCCCACTAGATTGATCTTTCTTGCAATGGGAGAAGTGCTTAGCTTTGGGTTCAATCTTGCGGTGCTCGATCCCAGTGACAGTAGGGGAAACGACACGTATTGTATTGTTGCCATCGAGGATAAAAAGATGGGGTTTATACCATATTGCATGGGTTTATCCCTCTACATCATGTCATCTTGCTTAAAGCGTTACTCTGTTCTTATGAACTTAATACTCTAGATACATGCTGGATAGCGGTCGATGTGTGGAGTAATAGTAGTAGATGCAGGCAGGAGTCGGTCTGCTTGTCACGGACGTGATGCCTATATGCATGATCATACCTAGATATTCTCACAACTATGCTCAATTCTATCAATTGCTTGACAGTAACTTGTTCACCCACCGTAATACTTATGCTATCTTGAGAGAAGCCACTAGTGAAACCTATGGTCCCCGGGTCTATCTTCCATCATACAAGTTTCCAATCTATTTTATTTTGCAATCTTTACTTTCAATCTATATCATAAAAATACCAAAAATATTTATCTTATTATTATTAACTTTATCAGATCTCACTCTTGCAAGTGGTCGTGAAGGGATTAACAACCCCTTTATCGCGTTGGTTGCAAGGTTCTTATTTGTTTGTGTAGGTAGGAGGTGACTCGCGCGTGGTCTCCTACTGGATTGATACCTTGGTTCTCAAAAACTGAGGGAAATACTTACGCTGCTTTGCTGCATCACCCTTTCCTCTTCAAGGGAAAACCAACGCATGCTCAAGAGGTAGCAAGAAAGATTTCTGGCACCGTTGCCGGGGAGTCTACGCACAAGTCAAGACATACCAAGTACCCATCACAAACTCTTATCCCTCGCATTACATTATTTGCCATTTGCCTCTCGTTTTCCTCTCCCCAACTTCACCCTTGCCGTTTTATTCGCCCTTCTTCTGTTCGTCTTTCCATTTGCTTTGATGTCTTACTTGGCTCGTTTGCTCGTTTGGTTGGAATAGTTGTTTATTTATTGCTAAACAGAGAACCTAAGATCTATGGATCCTCATCCGCTTGCTAATCTTTTTAAGAGATCCAATTATGATGAACCAATTGCTAGTGAGTTTTATGCACTAGATTATCTTTATGAAGTTTTGCTTGAAATTCATGAATCTGAAAATTGTGATGAAGTACTTTATGGAGTGATTCACGATGGATCTTTGAATAGAAAGCATGATTGCAATGATGATAGTATAAATTCTATTAATGTCAATTGTGCTTATAATATGCAAAACCCTAAGCTTGGGGATGCTAGTTTTGCTATGTGTACTACTTGTTGCAATGATCATGATTGGGGTGATTCTTCTTTTGATCTTGAGAATTTATTTAAGCCCCATGATGAATATGAGATTGATAATAATATTTTCAATAATATTAAAAGTGAGTTTGGAAGAGTGTCAACTTTAGATCCCACATATTTGGAGAATGTTCAATCTTATGAAGTTTTTGATAGAAGTGGGTTTGGAGAGGTCATGACTTTAGTTAATGTTAATCCCACTATTTTGGAAGAGTGTCAACTTTGCATACATGTGGATTGTATTAAGAATATGTTTTGTGATAGCTATATTGTTGAATTTGATTATGATCCTACATGTAATTATTATGAGAGAGGAAAATATGGTGGTAGAAATTTTCACGTTACTAAATTACCTCTCATTATGTTGAGATTGCTATTGTTTCTTTCCGCTTCCTTGCATATGCTAGTTTTTTCTTGCCTTGATAATTTGTTTGCCTATAAGATGCCTATGCATAGGAAGTATGTTAGACTTAGATGTGTTTGTCATATGTTTTATGATGCTCTCTTTGTGCTTCAATTCTTGTCTTTCATGTGAGCATCGTTGAAATCTTATGCCTAGCTATAAGGCTTTAAAGAAAAGCGCTTGTTGGGAGACAACCCAATATTTTTCCTTGCTGTTATGTAATAAATAATTTATCTAGACTCTGTTTTGATTGTGTTTAATTAGTGTTTGTGCCAAGTAGAACCGTTGGGAAGACTTGGGGAAAGTCTTTTTGATCTTGCTGTAAAAAACAGAAACTTTAGCGCTCACGAGAATTGCTGCCATTTTTTATTGGAAAGTTCTATTTAGTTAATTCTTTTTGAAGATGATTAATAGATAAATTAGTCACGTCCAGAAATTTATTTTAGAATTTTTGGGGTTCCATAAGTATGCGTTAGTTACAGATTACTACAGACTGTTCTGTTTTTGACAGATTCTGTTTTTCGTGTGTTGTTTGCTTATTTTGATGAAACTATGGCTAGTAATGGGGTTTATAAACCATACAAAAGTTGTAATACAGTAGGTTTAACACCAATATAAATAAAGAATGAGTTAATTACAGTACCTTGAAGTGGTGTTTTGTTTTCTTTCACTAACGGAGCTCACGAGATTTTCTGTTAAGTTTTGTGTTGTGAAGTTTTCAAGTTTTGGGTAAAGATTTGATGGATTATGGAACAAGGAGTGGTAAGAGCCTAAGCTTGGGGATTCACAAGGCACCCCAAGGTAAAATTCAAGGACACCAAAAAGCCTAAGCTTGGGGATGCCCCGGAAAACATCTCCTCTTTTGTCTTCGTTCATCGATAACTTGGAGCTATATTTTTATTCACCACATGATATGTGTTTTGCTTGGAGAGTCTTGTATGATTTGAGTCTTTGCTTTTTATTTTACCACAATCATCCTTGTTGTACACATCTTTTGAGAGAGACACACATGAATTGGAATTTATTAGAATACTCTATGTGCTTCACTTATATTTTTTTGAGCTATATAGTTTTTGCTCTAGTGCTTCACTTATATCTTTTAGAGCACGGTGGTGATTTTATTTTATAAAAATAATTGATCTCTCATGCTTCACTTATATTATTTTGAGAGTCCTTTAGAACAGAACGGTAATTTTCTTTTAGGAATAATAAAAACTTTCATATAAGTGCATTGAATATTATGAGAAGTTTGATACTTGATAATTGTTTTGGGATATGGAGATGGTGATATTTGAGTCATGCTAGTTGAGTAGTTGTGAATTTGAGAAATACTTGTATTGAAGTTTGTGATTCCCGTAGCATGCACGTATGGTGAACCGTTATGTGATGAAGTCAGAGCATGATTTATTTATTGCTTGTCTCCCTTATGAGTGGCGGTCGGGGACGAGCGATGGTATTTTCCTACCAATCTATCCCCCTAGGAGCATGCGCGTAGTACTTTGTTTTGATAACTAATAGATTTTTGCAATAAGTATGTGAGTTCTTTATGACTAATGTTGAGTCCATGGATTATGCGCACCCTCACCCTTCCACATTTGCTAGCCTCTCTATTACCGCGCACTTTTCGCCGGTATCATACACCCACCATATACCTTCCTCAAAACAGCCACCATACCTACCTATTATGGCATTTCCATAGCCATTACGAGATATATTGCCATACAACTTTCCACCGTTTCGTTTGTTATGACACGCTTCATCATTATCATATTGCCATGCATGATCATGTAGTTGACATCGTATTTGTGGCAACGCCACCGTTCATGATTCTTTCATACATGTCACTCTTGATTCATTGCATATCCCAGTACACCGCCGGAGGCATTCACATAGAGTCATATTTTGTTCTAAGTATTGAGTTGTAAGTAAAAAGAAGTGTGATGATCATCATTATTAGAGCATTGTCCCAGTGAGGAAAGGATGATGGAGACTATGCTTCCCCCACAAGTCGGGATGAGACTCCGGACGAAAAAAAAGAAAAGAGGCCAAAAAAAGAAGGCCCAAATAAAAAAATGAGAGAAAAAGAGAGAAGGGAAAATGCTACTATCTTTTTCCACACTTGTGCTTCAAAGTAGCACCATGATCTTCATGATAGAGAGTCTCATATGTTGTCACTTTTATAAACTAGTGGGAATTTTACATTATAGAACTTGGCTTGTATATTCCAATGATGGGCTTCCTCAAATTGCCCTAGGTCTTAGTGAGCAAGCAAGTTGGATGCACACCCACTTAGTTTCTTTTGTTGAGCTTTCATACACTTATAGCTCTAGTGTATCCGTTGCATGGCAATCCCTACTCACTCATATTGATATCTATTGATGGGCATCTCCATAGCCTGTTAATACGCCTAGTTGATGTGAGATTATCTTCTCCTTTTTGTCTTCTCCACAACCACCATTCTATTCCACCTATAGTGCTATGTCCATGGCTCACGCTCATGTATTGCGTGAAAGTTGAAAAAGTTTGAGAACATCAAAAGTATGAAACAATTGCTTGGCTTGTCATTGATATTGTGCATGATTTAATATTTTGTGTGATGAAGATAGAGCATAGCCAGACTATGATTTTGTAGGGATAACTTTCTTTGGCCATGCTATTTTGAGAAGACATGATTGCTTAGTTAGTATGCTTGAAGTATTATTATTTTTAGGTCAATATTAAACTTTTATCTTGAATCTTTTGGATCTGAACATTCGTGCCACAATAAACAAAATTACATTGAGAAATATCTTAGGAAGCATTCCACATCAAATATTCTATTTTTATCATTTACCTACTCGAGGACGAGCAGGAATTAAGCTTGGGGATGCTTGATACGTCTCCTATGTACCCTGAAAACATCAGAGGGCACCACGAAAACCTAATTCCACTGCCGCAACCTTTTGTACCCATGAGATTGATACGTTCATTTTGCAGCATGCTTTTATATCGATATTTATTGCATTATGGACTGTTATTTCACTTTATGTCACAATACTTATGGCTATTCTCTCTTATTTTACAAGGTTTACATAAGGAGGAAGAATGCCGGTAGCTGGAATTCTGGGCTGGAAAGGAGCAAATATTAGAGACTTATTCTGCGCAACTTCAAAAGTCCTGAAACTCCACAGAACATCTTAACATAAATAAAGAAAAATCCTTGCCAAAGATGAAGGCCAGGGGGCCCACACCCTGCTCACGAGGGTGGGGGGCGCCCCCCCTAGGGCGCGCCCCCTACCTCATGGGCCCCCTGGTGGCTCTGCGACATCCATCTTCTCCTATATGAAGTCTTTCGATAAGAAAAAAATAGGCAGGGACTTTTCGGGACGAGACTCCGCCGCCACGAGGCGGAACCTTGGCGGATCCAATCTAGAGCTCCGGCAGAGCTGTTCTGCCAGGGAAACTTCCCTTCGGGAGGAGGAAATCATCACCATCGTCATCACCAACGCTCCTCTCATCGGGAGAGGGCAATCTCCATCAACATATTCACCAGCACCATCTCATCTCCAAACCCTAGTTCATCTCTTGTATCCAATTCTTGTCTCAAAGTCCGGGATTGGTGCTAGTAGGTTGCTAGTAGTGTTGATTACTCCTTGTAGTGGATGCTAGTTGGTTTATTTGGTGGAAGATCATATGTTCAGATCCTATATGCATATTATTACCCCTCTGATTATGAACATGAATATGCCTTGTGAGTAATTACGTTTGTTCCCGAGGACAAGGGAGAAGTCTTGCTATTAGTAGTCATGTGAATTTGGTATTCGTTTGATATTTTGATAAGATGTATGTTGTCTAGCCTCTAGTGGTGTTATGTGAACGTCGACTACATAACACTTCAGCATTATTTGGGCCTAGAGGAAGGCATTGGGAAGTAATAAGTAGATGATGGGTTGCTAGAGTGACAGAAGCTTAAACCCTAGTTTATGCGTTGCTTCGTAAGGGGCTGATTTGGATCCACATGTTTCATGCTATGGTTAGGTTTACCTTAATACTTTTGTTGTAGTTGCGGATGCTTGCAATAGAGGTTAATCATAAGTGGGATGCTTGTTCAAGTAAGAACAGCACCCAAGCACCGGTCCACCCACATATCAAATTATCAAAGTATCGAACGCGAATCATATGAACGTGATGAAAACTAGCTTGACGATATTCCCATGTGTCCTCGGGAGCGCTTTTCCTATTATAAGAGTTTGTTCCGGCTTGTCCTTTGCTACAAAAGGATTGGGCCACCTTGCTGCACCTTATTTACTTTTGTTACTTGTTGCTCGTTACAATCTATCTTATCACAAAACTATCTGTTACCACTTATTTCAGTACTTGAAGAGAATACCTTGCTGAAAACCGCTTATCATTTCCTTCTGCTCCTCGTTGGGTTCGACACTCTTACTTATCGAAAGGACTACGATAGATCCCCTATACTTGTGGGTCATCAGAGATCCCATCTTGGGGCCTTTTCTGGCGCTCCGCCGGAGGGGGCATTGATCACGGAGGGCTTCTACATCAACACCATAGCCTCTCCGATGATGTGTGAGTAGTTTACCCCAGACCTTCGGGTCCATAGTTATTAGCTAGATGACTTATTGTCTCTCTTTTGATCTCAATACAAAGTTCTCCTGATTCTCTTGGAGATCTATTCGATGTAATCTTCTTTTGCGGTGTGTTTGTCGAGATCCGATGAATTGTGGGTTTACGATCAAGATTATCTATGAACAATATTTGAATCCTCTCTGAATTCTTTTATGTATGATTGGTTATCTTTGCAAGTATCTTCGAATTATCAGTTGGATTTGGCCTACTAGATTGATCTTTCTTGCAATGGGAGAAGTGCTTAGCTTTGGGTTCAATCTTGCGGTGCTCGATCCCAGTGACAGTAGGGGAAACGACATGTATTGTATTGTTGCCATCGAGGATAAAAAGATGGGGTTTATACCATATTGCATGAGTTTATCCCTCTACATCATGTCATCTTGCTTAAAGCGTTACTCTGTTCTTATGAACTCAATACTCTAGATGCATGCTGGATAGCGGTCGATGTGTGGAGTAATAGTAGTAGATGCAGGCAGGAGTCGGTCTGCTTGTCACGGACGTGATGCCTATATGCATGATCATACCTAGATATTCTCACAACTATGCTCAATTCTATCAATTGCTTGACAGTAATTTGTTCACCCACCGTAATACTTATGCTATATTGAGAGAAGCCACTAGTGAAACCTATGGTCCCCGGGTCTATCTTCCATCATACAAGTTTCCAATCTATTTTATTTTGCAATCTTTACTTTCAATCTATATCATAAAAATACCAAAAATATTTATCTTATTATTATTAACTTTATCAGATCTCACTCTTGCAAGTGGCCGTGAAGGGATTGAGAACCCCTTTATCACGTTGGTTGCGAGGTTCTTATTTGTTTGTGTAGGTACGAGGTGACTCGCGCATGGTCTCCTACTGGATTGATACCCTGGTTCTCAAAAACTGAGGGAAATACTTACGCTCCTTTGCTGCATCACCCTTTCCTCTTCAAGGGAAAACCAACGCATGCTCAAGAGGTAGCAAAGCGCACCAAATCGAGCCCCACATCACCACCCAAGAGCTTTGCCGCCCCGTGCATTCCTCCGCGAGCCCCTCGTCATCGTCTGTGTCGTCCCCAGCCATGTCCGATCCCACCAACGGCCCCACCGATACGTCTCCTACGTATCTACAATGTTTGATTGTTTCATACCATTATTTTACCACTTCCACATACTTTTGGCAATAATTTATAATATTTTTGGGACTAACATATTGATCTAGTGTCCAGTGCCAGTTTCCTATTTTTTGCATGTTTTTGTATTTCACAGAAAATTCATATCAAACGAAGTGTAAACGCGATAAAATTTTATGCAGATTTTTTTTGTAATATATCTGAATTTTTGGCGCAAGAATCAATGCAAATGGAGACCCATAGGCTCCACATGGTAGGGGCACCACTAGCCCCCAGGGCACGCCGCATAATAAGTCGGTTGGAGCTCTTCTTCGGCCGCAAGGAAGCTAATATCGGGGAAAATCGTGTTTAAATTTTAGCCCAATCGCAGTTATGGATCTCCGGATATTTAAGAAACGGTTCGAGGCCATAAATGAGGACGTGAAATAGAGAAGAAAACAGAGAAATATCCAATCTAGAGGGGTTCCCTCTCCTCGGGGGCCATGGCGGCCAAGGACCAGAAGGGGAATACTTCTCCCATCTAGGGAGAAGGCCAAGCAAGAAGAAGAAGAAGAAGAAGAAGAAGAAGAAGAAGAAGAAGAAGAAGAAGTAGTAGTAGTAGTAGTAGTAGGGGGACCTCTCCCCCTCTCTCCTGGGCGTGCCGGAGAACCATCGTGACGGTGATCTACATCAACAACTTTGCTGCTGTCATCATCATCACCTTCCCCGGTCTATACTCAGTGGTACACTCTCCTGCAACCCGTTGTACCCCCTACTTGAACATGGTGCTTTATGCTATATATTATTATCCAATGATGTGTAGCCATCCTACGATGTCTGAGTAGATTCTTTTTGATGATCTTGACTGGTTTGAGTTGCATGTTTTATTTTGGTGCTGTCCAATGGAGCCTTCTGTGCCACACACACATGGGGGATTCCCGCGGTAGCCTGTTGCAATATGTTGATGATCTACTTACTGAGTGAGTACGTGGGTGACAAAAACACAAACTCGGGTAAGTGGCTTGTTGTGTATGGGATTAAAGAGGACTTTACACTTAAGGCTATAGTTTTACTTTAATGATCTCTAGTAGTTGTGGATGATTGCTAGATTTTCAATCATAAGGTCATGTGATCCAAGTACCGAAAGTGTGTTAGCTTATGTCTCTCCCTCATATAAAATTATAATAATGATTACTGATCTTATTATCAATTGCCTAGGACAACTTAGCAAATCCTACCATCACTTTTCCACACTCGCTATACTACCTTAATTGTTCTTTTATTAAAACAACAACTAACTTTTATTTTCACATTCTTTATTATCTTGCAAACTTATCCCATTACACATACAAAGTAGTTAATTATTTGTTTCTAGGTAAAGCAAACGTTGATGTGCGTAGAGTTGTATCGGTGGTTGATAGAACTTGAAGAGAATATAAATCCTACCTTTAGCTCCTCGTTGGGTTCAACACTCTTACTTGTCAGAAAAGGCTACAAACGATCCCCTATACTTGTGGGTTATCACCCACCATTGTCTTCCGCGTCAACCCGAGTCCCTCGCCGTCCCTGGAGACCTCTGGAACGCCAAGTTCGGCAACTCCCAAGCGCAGCGCTGCCGTCTGCTGCCGTCCTCATGTTTTCTAGCGAATAAACTCTAGTGAGCTCCGAAACCCTAGCCGTATGATCAAATCTTGACCGTCCATTTTAGATCAGTGGTGCACACACACACACACACACACACACACACACACACACACACACACACACACACACACTTAAACCCAAAATGGTATCAGCCAACCAGAAGCCGCCATGTATATAGCCTTATCCAAAACATTATCCAGAACATTTTCTTTTTAATTGAACTAATTGGCAATTTTCTAGAAAACCTGTGGAACTTCAAACATTCACAACGTTTTACCTGTAGATCCAAATTAAGTGAAACTTTCTGCAAAATGACCCTTCAGAAATGCACTTTCACCTAACTATTCAAAATTTGAATTTGAATAGTTTAAAATTCAAATTCAAACATAATGATTTAGAAATTAATTGGGTCATAACTTGCAATTTAGAAATCCAAATAAATTGATTATTTTTCCAGAATGAACCTAGTGAAATATAGTTTCAACCCAGATCAGTTTAGTTCAAATATGATAATTTAAAAATTGATTTTAGATAGAATTTAGTAGGAGTTAGAATTCAAATGAAATTTAAACGTATTTAGGTTAACTTAGAAATAGAAGACCTAAATAGAATAAACCCTTTGCAACATGTTTTAGAAAATCAAAAAAACTTTAGTAAATATTTTTGGATTATTATTTGACTTTTGGAAAATTCAAATAATATTTGAATTAAATTCAAACTAGATCGGTTATAAACTTGAAACCCTAGGTTTAATTTGAACAAACTTTTGTAATTTGACTTAGTGAATTAATTGAACCCAATGAATATTTGGAGTTATAATTGACTTGAGGAAGTTAATTTTAAATTGAAATTAGCTCAAACCTAAATAAATTTTGAAAACAATTTACACATAGTAGATCATCTTGGACTTATAATTGATTTTAGTTCAAACTTGGATAAAACTATAAATAAACTTTAGAATCACTTCGAATTATTACTTGACTTTAGGGATTCAAGTCTTTAATGCAAATCTAAGCTCAATTTGAGTTCAATAAGATGAATCCCAACTCAAATTCAAATTGAATTGGAAGCCAGACCAAGTTATTATTTTCAGACACTTCGTGCATTCAAAGTCATGAAAGGTCAACAAGTCTGAATTTCAAACTTGAACATGAATTTGGCTATGCAAGATTCATAGACCATGACTCCAGTTGCAAGATTCCTTTTGCAGAATCTAGCAACCACAACTTGACATCACATACTCCTTAGGTGATGAACCCATATTTGAAAAGTCGCATGTGAACCCTTAGATCACATGTATTCCTATTAACAACCACTATGTTGTTTACCAAACTCTTACTCCCTCCGGACCTCTTTTGTTTGCGTCTAAGATGAAGCCCGGATACCAAGGAGGGATTCTTTCATTTGAAATTGGACAGTTTTGCCCCTGATGTGCTAGCGAGAGAGGCTCGAGTTAGTTTCTCTAGGCATGCATACTATTGGTTGAGCTGCCCCACACCGGAATTCTCGTGCATGTACTGCCGCATGCATCTCCCTCCCTCCCTCCCTCCCTCCCTCCCTCTCTCTCTCTCTCTCTTCTAATTCTGCATGCGTCTCACGCTCTCTGCATGCGCATGCCTTGGGAAGGGGTGATGGGTATGGGAGAGAGAGACAAGAGTTACTACGGCTGCCCATGCAGTCAAAGCGGAACAGATCGGAGGAGTACTAGCGGAAAGAGCGGCGTAAAAAAGGTAAGCCGCAGAGTATTGCGGGAAAAACTGATTTTTCTTAGGCGCAAAGCAAAAAGGACCAGAGGGAGTATGAGTTAACTCTGACACGTGATCTCATAGCACAATGACGCCGACACCATGCACATCACTTGTTGTATGTTTGATTGCATTGCATATTGGTTGTTTATGATTGCTCTTTACTTACGCTAGATTATACAGACAACGAAGGGTAACTTGATCAAGATCGTGAGACTGAAGAATCATCAATACCAGGCAAGTGGAACCTTTGATCATATCCTATCTTTTTCATGCATTGTAGTTGTTTTCAACTAGGAATCCCTATATGAGTTTACTTTGTGCTTGACAGAACCCAGTAGAAGAAATACATGTCAATTTCACCCTGACCTTTAATCAACGAGTAATTTCTTAGCTACTATATTGTGGATTGCGATCAACATTCAAAAGGTTACTAGATCGTTGACTACTTAACCACCACTTAATTAATGAATCGATCTGGGTGGACTGGCTTTGATTGGGACATCGGAGTGTACTCTTTGGTGGGGAATGCTACCCAAGTATCAAAATGATTCTATGAGTTCAAAGTTGAGTAGATTCCATGTGTAACCGTGAGACATTATGGGCTCTGTATGGACCGATAATAGCAATCCACCAAGGCTGAGTAGCAATCCATGGTCACCCGTGAATTTGGTGGGGAACATAGCAATAATTCAAAATTTTCCTAGTGTCACCAAGATCAATCTAGGAGATACTAGCAACAAGAGAGAGGGGGTGTATCTTCATACCCTTGAAGATCTCTAAGCGGAAGCGTTCTAGAGAACGGGGTTGATGGAGTCGTACTCGTCGTGATCCAAATCACCGATGATCCTAGCACCGAACAGACGGCACCTCCGCGTTCAACACACGTACGGAACGGAGAGACGTCTCCTCCTTCTTGATCCAGCAAGGGAAGGAGAGGTTGATGGAGATCCAGCAGCATGACGGCGTGGTGGTGGAAGTAGCAGGATCCCGGCAGGGCTTCGCCAAGCACAAGCGGGGAGGAAGAGGTGTCAAGGGAGGGAGGGAGGCGCCACGGCTTCAGGTGTGGCTACCCTCCCTCCCCTCCACTATATATAGGGGCCTAGGGGGGGGCCTTGTAGATCCCATCTAGGGAAGGGGGCTGCAGCCCTAGGGGTGGCTTGGCCTCCAAGCCAAGTGGAGGCGCCCCCACCCCTTAGGGTTTCCAACCCTAGGCGCATGGGAGGCCCAAAGGGGGGCGCACCAGCCCACCAGGGGCTGGTTCCCACGCCTCTTCAGCCCATGGGGCCCTCCGGGATAGGTGGCCCCACCCGGTGGACCCCCAGGACCCTTCCGGTCGTCCCGGTGCAATACCGATGACCCCCGGGACCCTTCCGGTCGTCCCGGTACAATACCAATGACCCCCGAAACCTTCCCAGTGGCCGAAACTGGACTTCCCATATATAAATCTTTACCTCCGGACCATTCCGGAACTTCTCGTGACGTCCGGGATCTCATCCGGGACTCCAAACAACTTTCGGGTTACCGCATACTAATATCTCTACAACCCTAGCGTCACCGAACCTTAAGTGTGTAGATCCTACGGGTTCAGGAACATGCAGACATGACCGAGACAACTCTCCGGTCAATAACCAACAGCGGGATCTGGATACCCATGTTGGCTCCCACATGTTCCATGATGATCTCATCGGATGAACCATGATGTCGAGGATTCAATCAATCCCGTATTCAATTCCCTTTGTCTATCGGTACGATACTTCCCCGAGATTCGATCGTAGGTATCCCTATACCTCATTCAATCTCGTTACCAGCAAGTCTCTTTACTCATTCCGTAACACATCATCCCGTGATCAACTCCTTGGTCACATTGTGCACATTATGATGATGTCCTACCGAGTGGGCCCAGAGATACCTCTCCGTTTACACGGAGTGACAAATCCCAGTCTCGATTCGTGCCAACCCAACAGACACTTTCGGAGATACCCGTAGTGCACCTTCATAGCCACCCAGTTACGTTGTGACGTTTGTCACACCCAAAGCATTCCTACGGTATCCGCGAGTTGCACAATCTTATGGTCTAAGGAAATGATACTTGACATTAGAAAAGCTTTAGCAGACGAACTATACGATCTTGTGCTAGGCTTAGGATTGGGTCTTGTCCATCACATCATTCTCCTAATGATGTGATCCCGTTATCAATGACATCCAATGTCCATGGTCAGGAAACCATGACCATCTATTGATCAATGAGCTAGTCAACTAGAGGCTTACTAGGGACATGGTGTTGTCTATGTATCCACACATGTATCTGAGTTTCCTATCAATACAATTCTAGCATGGATAATACACGATTATCATGAACAAGGAAATATAATAATAACTGATTTATTATTGCCTCTAGGGCATATTTCCAACAGTCTCCCACTTGCACTAGAGTCAATAATCTAGTTCACGTCGCTATGTGATTAACACTCAAGGTCATATCCCCATGTGACTAACACCCAAGAGTTTACTAGAGTCAATAATCTAGTTCACATTACCATGTGATTAACACTCAATGAGTTCTGGGTTTGATCATGTTATCCTTGTGAGAGATGTTATAGTCAACGGGTCTGAACCTTTCAGATCTGTGTGTGCTTTACAAATCTCTATGTCATCTTGTAGATGGAGCTACCACGCTCTATTTGGAGCTATTCCAAATAACTATTCTACTATACGAATCCGGTTTACTACTCAGAATCATCCAGATTAGTGTCAAAGATTGCATCGGCGTAACCCTTTACGACGAACTCTTTTATCACCTCCATAATCGAGAAAATTCCTTAGTCCACTAGTTACTAAGGATAACCTTGACCGTTGTCATGTGATCCATTCCTAGATCACACTTGTACCCCTTGACTGACTCATGGCTTGGCACACTTTAGGTACGGTACACAATATAGCATACTATAGAGCCTACATCTAAAGCATAGGGGACGACCTTCGTCCTTTCTCTCTCTTCTGTCGTGGTCAGGTCTTGAGTCTTACTCAATACTCACACCTTGTAACACAACTAAGAACTCCTTCTTTGCTGATCTATTTTGAACTCCTTCAAAATCTTGTCACGGTATGTGTTCATTTGAAAGTACTATTAAGCATTTTTGATCTATCCTTATAGATCTTGATGCTCAATATTCAAGTAGTTTAATCCATGTTTTCCATCAAAAAACACTTTTCAAATAACCTTGCATGCTTTCCAGGAATTCTACATCATTTTTGATCAACAATATGTTAACAACATATACTCATCAAAAATTCTATAGTGCTCCCACTCACTTCTTTGGAAATACAAGTTTCTCATAAACTTTGTATAAACCCAAAATCTTTGATCATCTCATCAAAGCGTACATTCCAATTCCGAGATGCTTACTCCAGTCCTTAGAAGGATTGCTGGAGCTTTGCATACCTGTCAGCATCTTTCAGGATTGACAAAACCTTCTGGTTGTATCACATACAACCTTTCCTCAAGAAAAACATCGAGGAAACAATGTTTTGACATCCTTTCTGAAAGATTTCATAAAAAATGCAGTAACTGCTAACATAATTCCAACAGACTCTTAGCATCGCTACGAGTGAGAAAGTCTCATTGTAGTCAACTCCTTGAACTTGTCTGGAAACATCTTAACGACAAGTCGAGCTTTCTTAATGGTGACACTTACCATCAATGTCTGTCTTCCTTTTAAAATCCATCTACACCCAACAGCCTTACGACCATCAAGTAGTTCTTTCAAAGTCTATACTTTGTTTTATACATGGATCCTCTCTCGGATTTTATGGCCTCGAGCTATTCATCAGAATCCGGGCCCACCATCGCTTCTCCATAGCTCGTAGGTTCATTGTTGTCTAGCAACATGACTTCCAATACATGATTACATACCACTCTGAAGTAGTACACATCCTTGTCGACCTATGAGGTTTGGTAGTGACTTGATCCGAAGTTTTATGATCACTATCATAAGCTTCCATTTCAATTGGTGTAGGTGCCACAGGAACAACTTCATGTGCCCTGCTACACACTAGTTGAAGTGACGGTTCAATAACCTCATCAAGTCTCCACCATCCTCCCACTCAATTCTTTCGAGAGAAACTTTTTCTTGAGAAAGGACCCGTTTCTAGAAACAATCACTTTTGCTTCCGGATCTGAAATAGGAGGTATACCCAACTATTTTTGGGTATTCTATGAAGATGCATTTATCCGCTTTGGGTTCGAGCTTATCAGCCTGAAACTTTTTCACATAAGCATTGCAGCCCCAAACTTTTTAAGAAACGACAGTTTAGGTTTCTCTAAACCATAGTTCATATGGTGTCGTCTCAACGGAATTGTGTGGTGCCCTATTTAAAGTGAATGTGGTTGTCTCTAATGCCTAACCCATAAACGATAGTGGTAATTCGATAAGAGACATCATGGTATGCACCATATCCAATAGGGTGCAATTGTGATGTTCGGACACACCATCACACTATGGTGGTCCAGGCGGTATTAGTCGTGAAACAATTTCCATAATGTTTTAATTGTGTGCCAAACTCATAACTCAGATATTTATCTCTATGATCATATCATAGACATTTTATCCTCTTGTCACGACGATCTTCAACTTCACTCTGAAATTACTTGAACCTTTCAATAATTCAGACTTGTGTTTCATCAAGTAAATATACTTAGCATCTACTCAAATCATCTGTGAAGTAAGAACATAACGATATCCACTGTGTGCCTCAGTACTTATTGGACTGCACACATCAAAATGTATTACTTCCAACAAGTTGCTTTCTTGTTCCATCTTACTGAAAATGAGGCCTTTCAGTCATCTTGCCCATGTGGTATGATTTGCATGTCTCAAGTGATTAAAAATCAAGTGAGTCCAGACGATCCATCTGCATGGAGTTTCTTCATGCATATCTACCGATAGACATGGTTCGCATGTCTCAATCTTTTCAAAACGAGTGAGTCCAAAGATCCATCAACATGGAGCTTCTTCATGCGTTTTTATACCAATATGACTCAAATGGCAGTGCCACAAGTATGTGGTACTATCATTACTATCTTATATCTTTTGGCATGAACATGTGTATCCCTACGATCGAGATTCAATGAACCATTCATTTTAGGTGCAAGACCATTGAAGGTATTATTGAAATAAATAGAGTAACCATTATTCTCCTTAAATGAATAACCGTATTTCGATAAACATAATCCAATCATGTCTATGCTCAACGCAAACACCAAATAACAATTATTTAGGTTTAACACCAATCTCGATGGTAGAGGGAGCATGCGATGCTTGATCATATCAACCTTGGAAACACTTCCAACATATCGTCATCTCACCTTTAGCTAGTCTCCGTAGCCTTTTATTTCGAGTTACTAACACTTAGCAACCGAACCGGTATTTATTACCCTGATGCTACTAGGAGTACTAGTAAAGTACACAATAATATAATGTATATTCAAAATACTTCTGTCGACCTTGCCAGCCTTCTCATCTACCAAGTATCTAGGGTAGTTCTGCTTCAGTGACCGTTCCCCTCATTACAGAAGCACTTAGTCTCAGGTTTGGTTCAACCTTGGGTTTCTTCACTAGAGCAACAACTGATTTGCCGTCTCATGAAGTATCCCTTCTTTCCCTTGCCCTTCTTGAAACTAGTGGTTTAACCATCAACAATTGATGCTCCTACTTGATTTCTACTTTCGCGGTGTCAAACATCGCGAATTGCTCAAGGATCATCATGTCTATCCCTGATATGTTATAGTTCATCACGAAGCTCCAATAGCTTGGTGGCAGTGACTATGGAGAATCATCACTATCTCATCTGGAAGATTAACTCCCATTCGATTCAAGCGATTGTAGTACTCAGACAATCTAAGCACATGCTCAACGATTGAGCTTTTCTCCCTTAGTTTGCAGGCTTAAAAAACTTGTCAGAGGTCTCATACCTCTTGACGTGGGCACTAGTCTGAAATTCCAATTTCAGTCTTTGGAACATCTCATATGTTCTGCGACGTTTCAAAAACGTCTTTGGTGCCACAATTCTAAACCGTTAGCATTACGCACTGAACTATCATGTAGTCATCAAAACGTGTATGTCAGATGTTTCCCAACATCTATAGACGACGCTCGAGGTTCAACGCATTGAGCGGTGCATTAAGGACATAGCCCTTCTGTGCAGCAATGAGGACAATCCTCAATTCACGGACTCAGTCCGCATAATTGCTACTGTCAACTCTCAACTAAATTTTCTCTTGGAACATATCTAAAACAGTAGAACCAAAGCGTGAGCTACGGCATAATCTACAAAGACCTTTTGACTATGTTCATGATAATGAAGTTCATCTAATCAAATTATTCAATGAACTCCCACTTAGATAGACATCCCTCTAGTCATCTAAGTGATACATGATCCGAGTCAACTAGGCCGTGTCCGATCATCACGTGAGACGGACTAGTCATCATCGGTGAACATCTTCATGTTGATCGTATCCACTATACGACTCATGTTCGACCTTTCGGTCTTCCGTGTTCTGAGGCCATGTCTGTACATGCTAGGCTCGTCAAGTTAACCTAAGTGTATTGCGTGTGTAAATCTGGCTTACACCCGTTGTATGCGAACGTTAGAACCTATCACACCCGGTCATCACATGGTGTTTCGGAACAACGGACCTTAGCAACGGTGCACAGTTAGGGGGAACACTTTCTTGAAATTATTGCAAGGGATCATCTTATCTATGCTACCGTCGTTCTAAGCAAATAAGATGTAAACATGACAAACATCACATGCAAATCATAAAGTGACATGATATGGCCAATACCATCTTGCTCCTTTGATCTCCATCTTCAAGGCGCGACATGAACACCATCGTCACCGGCATGACACCATGATCTCCATCATCGTGTCTTCATGAAGTTGCCTCGCCAACTATTACTTCTACTACTATGGCTAACGGTTAGCAATAAAGTAAAGTAATTACATGGCGTTTTCATTGACATGCAGGTCATAAATAAATTAAGACAACTCCTATGGCTCCTGCCGGTTGTCATACTCATCGACATGCAAGTCGTGATTCCTATTACAAGAACATGATCAATCTCATACATCACATATATCATTCATCATATCCTTTTGGCCATATCACATCACATAGCAAATCCTGCAAAAACAAGTTAGACATCCTCTAATTGTTGTTGCATATTTTACGTGGCTGCTATGGGTTTCTAGCAAGAACGTTTCTTACCTACGCCAAAACCACAACGTGATATGCCAATTTCTATTTACCCTTCATAAGGACCCTTTTCATCGAATTCGATCCGACTAAAGTGGGAGAGACAGACACCCGCTAGCCACCTTATGCAACTAGTGCATGTCAGTTGGTGGAACCTGTCTCACGTAAGTGTACGTGTAAGGTCGGTCCGGGCCGCTTCATCCCACGATGCCACCGAATCAAGATAAGACTAGTAATGGCAAGTAGATTGACAAAATCGACGCCCACAACAACTTGTGTTCTACTCGTGCATAGAAACTACGCATAGACCTGGCTCTGATACCACTGTTGGGGAACGTAGCAATAATTCAAAATTTTCCTACATGTCACCAAGATCAATCTAGGAGATACTAGCAACAAGAGAGAGGGAGTGTATCTTCATACCCTTGAAGATCTCTAAGCGGAAGCATTCAAGAGAACGAGGTTGATGGAGTCGTACTCGTCGTGATCCAAATCACCAATGATCCTAGTGCCGAACGGACGACACCTCTGCATTCAACACACGTACGGAACGGAGAGACGTCTCCTCCTTCTTGATCCAGCAAGGAAAGGAGATGTTGATGGAGATCCAGCAGCACGACGGCGTGGTGGTGGAAGTAGCGGGATCCCGGCAGGGCTTCGCCAAGCACAAGCGGGGAGGAAGAGGTGTCATGGGAGGGAGGAAGGCGCCAGGGCTTCAGGTGTGGCTGCCCTCCCTCCCCTCCACTATATATAGGGGCCTAGTGGGGGCGTCGGCCCCTTGTAGATCCCATCTAGGGAAGGGGGCGGCAGCCCTAGGGGTGGCTTGGCCTCCAAGCCAAGTGGAGGCGCCCCCACCCCTTAGGGTTTCCAACCCTAGGCGCATGGGAGGCCCAAAGGGGGGCGCACCAGACCACCAGGGGCTGGTTCCCATGCCCCTTCAGCCCATGGGGCCCTCCGGGATAGGTGGCCCCACCCGGTGGACCCCCGAGACCCTTCCGATGGTCCCGGTACAATACCGATGACCCCCGAAACCTTCCCGGTGGCCGAAACTGGACTTCATATATATATATATATATATATATATATATATATATATATATATATATATATATATATATATATATATATCTTTACCTCCGGACCATTCCGGAACTCCTCGTGACGTCCGAGATCTCATCCGGGACTCCGAACAACTTTCGGGTTACCGCATACTAATATCTCTACAACCCTAACGTCACCGAACCTTAAGTGTGTAGACTCTACGGGTTCGGGAACCATGCAGACATAACCGAGACAACTCTCCCGTCAATAACCAACAGCGGGATCTGGATACCCATGTTGGCTCCCACATGTTCCACGATGATGTCATCGGATGAACCATGATGTTGAGGATTCAACAATCCCGTATTCAATTCCCTTTGTCTATCGGTACGATACTTGCCCGAGATTCGATCGCCGGTATCCCTATACCTCGTTCAATCTCGTTACTGGCAAGTCTCTTTACTCGTTCCGTAACACATCATCCCGTGATCAACTCCTTGGTCACATTGTGCACATTATGATGATGTCCTACTGAGTGGGCCCAGAGATACCTCTCCATTTACACAGAGTGACAAATCCCAGTCTCGATTCATGCCAACCCAACAGAACTTTCGGAGATACCCACAGTGCATCTTTATAGCCACCCAGTTACGTTGTGACGTTTGGTACACCCAAAGCATTCCTACGGTATCCAGGAGTTGCACAATTTCATGGTCTAAGGAAATGATACTTGACATTAGAAAAGCTTTAGCATACGAACTACACGATCTTGTGCTAGGCTTAGGATTGGTTCTTGTCCATCACATCATTCTCCTAATGATGTGATCCCATTATCAATGACATCCAATGTCCATGGTCAGGAAACAGTAACCATCTATTGATCAACGAGCTAGTCAACTAGAGACTTATTAGGGACATGGTGTTGTCTATGTATCCACACATGTATCTGAGTTTCCCATCAATACAATTCTAGCATGGATAATAAACGATTATCATGAACAAGGAAATATAATAATAACTAATTTATTATTGCCTCTAGGGCATATTTCCAACAGAATTGGCCCGAGTGGATGCAGATCAGGAGGAAATGGCGGGGGGAAGAAGAGTCTTAGCGCCGTCCGGTGGCAGCGAGAGGAACTAACCCCAGTGAGAGGGGAGTGTTTTTTTTCTCATGACCAGAATGTTGAAATCACCCCTTTTGACTAGGAGATATCCAAAAGAAAGTTGTGTCGAATGTGGCATCGCCACATCGGCCTGATGAGATGCCCTTCCTAGCAGAACAATTTCAAATGTTAACCAAGGTGAAAAAACAAACAAAACTATACTCAATGGGGGTAACTTTGAAGAAATTTTAAATGGGTTGGAACTTCATCGGGGTGAAGAAGTTGAAATTCACTCCTATTATAATGGACTTACTAGATCATTGATGGCGCGTGATTGTCGCGCCCATATGTTATGGCAATAGGATTATAGGAATTTAAATAAAATGAAATAAATGTTAATATCAAAAGTAAGCACAAATCTAAAGCCGAAGGGTGTAGCAAATAATATTTTAACTAATCATGCTAAGAATATAACCACTCCATTTCCATAATAATATGACATAGCATCCCATTTGAGGAGTTATTTACTAAAATGCAATGCATCATGCTGCAGATAATGTTTTTCGCAAAGATTTGAACTGATGGTTCTTTCATAACCTCCATGCTTTGATTCAAATGTGATTCTTGAAATTCATAAAGATTTTTGGAAGCAGATAGATTAACCACATAAAGCAGAAGAAACAAAAAAAATGCCTTGCTGCCTGGGAAGCAGCTACATCTTGATGGCGTGTGTTGCCGGACCCGTTTATTTTGGATGTTGTGTGAGGTGTTAGAATTTTATGTAAAAACATTGATACCAAATCTAGAAAGAATGAAGTGAAGTGTCAAAAAGAACGAAGTGAAGACATGGAGTCCCAATTTATTAGAAATCTATAATTATATATAGAAAATTGCACAAAAATAAATATGTAGACATAAATACGGAATATAAATTTGCATATACGACCTGTTTATCAGAATTTTTTTAAAAAGTTTCAGTACATTGAGCCAAAAGAACTACTGTAGAGGCATCATGGGAGATGCCATACTTAGTCAAAAGTCTAATATTTGGATGTGGGGACATATCCATTAAAGAACTACTGTAGAACCATTTGATTTAAAGAATATATCCATCATTTCATCATTTTTTTAATGTGGAACGCCAAAACAGACTTGGTCGATGAAGTTAATATTTGGATGTGCCGAATTGTGGGTACTGCTTGGCAAAAAATATATTAGACAGCCTGCTGAAATATCTAGTCAGAAATCCACGACCATCAACTGGTATTTCTTTGTTATAGTAGATGATTACTTCAGACACTAACTTTGTAATCTGTGGAGACTGAGAGAAACACATTAGTATAATGTTCAACTGTATGTGCTCAAGAAAAAACATATAGCCATATGAATATGATCAACAAGAAAAAAATGTTAAGAGAGAGATTGTGTCTCAAACAATAAATGATTCCTCTTGCCCGCGAGATGAACCATGTGAACCATAGGAAGAAGATTATTTGGGACCTCGCATAGTAAAAGTAATAACTTTGCCCACTGCGCTCCAACAACTCTAGATGATCGCAGGGCTAAAAGTTAAACGAAGCATGCTATCAAAGCTCTATGAAGCAAAAACGTACACGATGATAATTTTCAGTAGGGACCCCAAAAGGGATTAAATAAAATTTAACCATCAGAACCATACCTTTTGAAGCTACATGACAATAATCAGAGGGAAAAATTGCTTCTTATCATTCAGATTGCCACGACTTCCATCAAGCAACTCAACTATAAACCAAAATCATGTTTCATATGCCATAAGACTTTCTGGCTTATGCTTCGTAAAAAAAGTAAAACCAAAGCAACCGTTGACGTACATAGATATTGTCGTCATGTCTAGAAATTCCTTGCACCAAGAGGGAATCATAAAGCTCAATTGCACACTAATTACTGAGATAATGTCTAGAAATTAACAGATCTTAACGACTCAACCACATTCCAAAGAGAAGATTTTAATTTATCACTAAATGTTCTGAATATTACACTGCTCAGTAATATGAACCTCTCCACATGCATTTAGGCAGCTCCTCCAGCTTGCACCAGATACCAAGGCTCCTGGCATTGCTTTTCTCCATGCTTCAGAGTTGTCGTTCCCTGTAACGCTAACACAACCAAATTTCTTATTAACTCGATCGGCCTGAACCGCAACAGTGCACATTCTACAATTTTAAAAATTCTGTAATATTGAGGTAGCCCTAAATTCTGTACTGTTTGAATTCTACAATTTTAGGATACTAAGAATACAACAAGTAACGTACCTGCTAAGCAGGAGGCAGCGAGCAAAGACCAGCGGTGATTCTGTAGCACTGACTGAAACACCCGTCGGCCTTCTCCTGTCCACCTCCCTCTGCACGATCTCATGGCGGCCTCCACCAGGCACCAGCTAGGGTTCTGCCAGTCCTGCATCACCCGGTCGCCGCAACATGTCTTGGGTTCCTCTTGCCTTTTCTCACTTCTTCCCGCCCACCTGAGACACTGCGGATCAAACATGTCCTCAACGAAGAGAGAGAGAGAGAGAGAGAGAGAGAGAGAGAGAGAGTATATGCGACTGTTCGGCCACGGCACATCCCGCCCATACTCACCTCCGCCGCCATCCTTTCTCTTGAGCCCCTTCCCATATGACGCCGAGCGGCTGAGAAGAGGGGACTGGCACAGCCCGCTGTCCGGGTGACGGACCCGCAATGGCCGCGGCACACCTAGGTCTTACTGGATTCTTTTTCTTCTTTCTTTTTGGAAGGGGGCAAATCATTATTGGATAGCCTTTGTGTCAACCAACTCCAAGAAAAATCTGACGGAAATTGAGGTAGTAACATACCCATACCGTTAAGAGATCAGGAGCTGCATCGGCACATCGCCATGCCTCAGCCACCGGCACGGGAGATCGAAGAATGGATCCAGTGTTGGGGCTCCGGCATGACGTTGGGAGACTCCACGCTGCATGTCGCGCGAGGATCGGGCACCCGCATCCCGCGCGTCCGCTGGATCCCCTTGCGGAAGACGGGAAGACGGAATAGGCACCACCAGAGTAGAGGGGATTGATGGCGGCGCCATGAGGGCATGCGATCCAGAGGGATGGGTTTGAAAGACGGGGCTGATTGCGGCATAGGAGGCGGCGGCTACGATGGCGATGGGGGCGGCATGACCAGGGTTGCCGACCGAGAGAGAGAGAGGAAAGAGGTCGTGTTGATTGTTGGGTCGTGGGCGATCTGTACCTGGGCTTGCATAGCAGCCCGGTAGAAGCCCAATTAACCACAGGGCTTTAAATAAGTTTCCAGAATAGCGGCCTATTAGGACACCCAGCCCAGTTCGCGATAAACTATCGTTTAGAGCAAGATCTGACGGCCAGAAACTAATCTAACACGAATCCGACGGCCAAAAATGTTGAAGGCCTGAGAGGGCTGGAAAAGTGCTCGGTTATAATGTCTTTAAATTTATGATCCGGGAAATCTAATGGGACACAATCAAGGCTTTCATGCCATGATCTAGTTGTTTGATACTAAAAAGAGAGAAATGAACCCCGTCGAGGCAAGAATGACGTTTGGTGGCACCCTCCTAGCAAAGCATGTGTCAACAATTTGTCGGGGAAATAGAAAATAACAGTAAATACCGATGCACCAGTTCGATTTTTCTTAACTCAAGAGCCATCTTATTATAACTAGGATAAAATAAGTAGTAGATCTGTTTAAATTAATAAATTAAAAAAGAAAAACACGACAAAACGCCCGCATAAGGTTCCGTTTGGATATTTCGGTCTTCTTCCCGGACCTAACGTTTATATATTGGCATTGTGTGTTGGATTGAAGTTGAGTGTATGCGCCCTGTCCAATGGCATGGTTTGGTCACGCACCAGGTGATCAATATGATGCTCCTAGTTTATGGGAGGAAAATCAAACCATACTAGTACTATGTGGAGTGTTGGTACTTGTCAACAACATCTATTTATATATGTGCGAAAGAAAGTTTAAGTAGTATGAAAAGTTGATGTTGAGCCGGCCCATAATTTTAATTAAATCAACGAAAGCAAAGCCGTATCGTGCTGACGACGGCCTCGGTGTAGTGTCATGGACCACGCGTGTCGTTCTCGTGCAAATTGAAGTATTCCATCCGATCCGTATTTCCCCCGATCCATCTTAATTGTTGCTGATTTAGTATTCCCGCAAAAATAATACAGTGGCTTCTCCTCCTCCTTTGTTGCGTTTTCTCTGTGACCTGATCTTCACACTGACCGGTGCTACTCATAAACAAGCATAGATAATTGGACTGCACGGCACGGTTGGGCCATAAAATCCACCTAAAAAATGGCGATTACGGCACACATGATTTGTCACACTCTCATGGCGACGGCGATATCGTGCGGAGAAAGGTCAAGGAAACGGGGGAGGGGTGCCGTGCGCGCGTGCGCAATCGTCGCTGCCCGTCGCTGTTTCTTTTCCGGAACAAGTTGGCGCGGATCCCCCGCCCATTATCCACTTGTGGCCGATTGTGGAGGGGGTTCAAAGTGGCAGCCGCCTGGTTGCGGAAGGTCAAGCGTGACGGATGGATGGATGCGACCGGGGGACGTGATGTTCATCTTTTTCTCCCTCCCTCCGGCCCGGGTGCGCGCGCGTGACCGGCCGGCCCGGACAGCGACGGGGGGCGCAGGGCGGACCATGCGAGGCGGAGCCGGGACCGCCGGCGATGGGGCCCGGAGGCCAGTCGGGGCTCGACACGCGTCTGGTAAGCGAGAGTCAGTACGTTCTCGTTCTTGACGCCAAGGGTTTGTTTGTTTGTTCCTACGGGCCCGTGGGATGCGGTTTTGTACTATAATGACGATGCAGGGCATACGAGAGCAAAAGGATGGACTAGTTTTGAACCTCAAACGTTCGTGGACGCGTCCGATCAGTGTCTGAATGTGACCGCCTCGATATTTTTATTTATACCACAAAACAACTCTAATCCCTACTTTTAACACACTTTCTCTGCACGTAAAATTTCATCGGACATGCTATGTGCACCCACACCGACGAGTCAACAACTTGCTGTAAGTGGAGGCGGGCCGACGGCGTGCTCACAAACTCAGGCGGCGATCGTGCGTCGAAAGTCGAGGCCGCGCCATGACCATGTTTGTGTCGTGCACGCAAGCGGCAAGCACACGCGCGGCCAGCAAACAACCGGCACGCGTGGCGGCCAGCACATGCAGCCCTACACGGCTGAGCATCGGCTCAGTCGGCTTGTTCGTGTTGTGCCCCGTGCCGACAATGCATGCGCCAGAAGGCCGGGATGGGAAGGGAGGACATGTGACAGACAATCGCCACTTACCTCCACAAGACGATAGTGATGGAGAGTGCGACACCGAGGACACGGAGGAGAGCTCGCCATCGCCAGGGACATGCTCCTCCTCTATACCTCAACCCTACATCCAGAGAGCATGGGATCAACACATTGATATTTTCCTAGAGCTGGAGGTGGCACTAGCCATAGAGAGGGTGAGGCACTATTGGCCACAGAGAGGTGGATGTGCCATGGACAAGGATGGTGACGGCAGCGTCATCGCTAGGTCACGGTGAGACTGTGTCAGATCATTAGAGCTATATCTCGCTTATAGTGAGAGTAGCTTCTGTCTCGCCTGAAGCTTTTTTTTTCCTGTTTTGTACAATACTGGGACGACGCGTTTCATAGCACTCTCGCTCGCTCAGGCACGCTTGCCCGCTCACTGGTAACTGTGTTCACTGCTGTTTTTTTTTCTTTTTGTTATTTTGTTTCTTCACATGTTTCTTTGTTTTTTTCACCTGTTCTCTTCATTTTATTCCTGTTTGTACTGGTTTTTTCTTTGTTTCCTTGGTTTTCTTTTGTTTCTTTCTCCGTTTTCATTGGTTTTTTCTTTTATTTCCTACTTCCTTTATTTTCTTCGTTTCTTTCATGGTTTTCATATGTTTATTTCTTTGTTTCTTCCTTGTTTTTTATTGTTTTCATTCCGTGCACTGTTTTTTGGTTTTTGTTTTCTTTGTTTTTATTGGGTTTCTTTGTTTTTCTTTTGCCGATTTAGATCAGTTTCTTTTTTGTTCAACACATGTCATATTTTGTCAGTACACATTCTATATTTTTGTGTACATTAAAACATATTTTATGTGCATGTTTAACATTTTTGACATACATTATTAATGTTTTTTAAATCTAATATTTTCTGTTCTGTACTTTTCCATACACACTTTAAATTTTTAGTATATCGAATACATTTTCTATATACACGTTTAACATATTTTCAATACATCGTCAACATTTTTCAATACACGATGAACAATTGTTTTAATGGCAATACAAATTTTCACACAAAATATACATTTTTTGTATACACCAGGAATTTTTTTTCTACATGTTTAACTTCTTTTAATAGATGTTTAATAATTTTTAAATACATGATGAACTTTTTTCATACATATTGTATCTGTTTTTTTATATTTCCCCGTATACTTGTAAAACATTTTTTATGCACATTTAACATTTTTCATGTGCTTCATGAATAATTTTTCAAATAATTGACTAATATTATTTAAATACACGCTCAACTTTTTTCATGCACATTGTATATTTTTTATATACTCCCTGCGATCCATATAATATGTGCTGCTTTATTATAACTTTGTGTACATGAGAAATGTTTTCTCCATAAAAAATTAACATTTTTAAATGCTTAGTTAACATTTTTTATGTAAATAATTTTATAAAATATATATTTAGAATTTTTGCAAATTTAGTCAAAAATAGAAAAAGGTAAAAAACAAGTTAAGAACATGAAAAATATTAGAAAAAATTAGGCAGTGGCCAGTGGCCTCCTGCGCACTGGGCCGCCTATTTAGTGATGCACTTGACACGAGCGCAACCTACGAGATGGACTAGACCATAACCGGCTTGGACTGTTTGCGCTCCGGCCGAATTTCTTATCTCAACAAAGCCTTTAATAGTATCGGGCCCGACTTGGCCGCGATGGTGCGGAGCAAGCCATGAGTGGGGGACCGCTTGACCTCATTTCACGTTCCTTTTCTGGTAGTTTTTTTGTCCGCTTTTTGGACAATTTTTGGCCTTTTTCTTCGTCTTTTCCCTTTTCTTTTCATTTTAATTTACACATTTTTTTTAAAAATGTGATTTTTCCCCAAATTTGTGAACTTTTATGTCAACGTCATAAATATTTATCGTAAATTCAGTAACTTGTTTTCTTAAATTTGTGAACTTTTTAACTTTTTCAAATTCGTGATATTTTTTCAAATTATTCAACATTTTTCAAATTCTTGAATGTTTTTTGAATTTATGAACTTTTTTTTGAAAACCCGTGAACTTTGTTCAACTCTGTATACTTTTTTCGAATCCATGAATATATTCAATATCATGAACTTTTTCAAAATGCATGAATATATTCAATTTCATGAACTTTTTTATAATTTACAAATTGAAATACACTATTTCCAAAAATTCCACGTCATATGTCTTGGTCAACTGTCACTATTCGTGTTCACAGGTCTACCAGCGAGTAGCATCTAGGGAGCGTGCGATCAATCCTTTGTTTTAGAATCACGTGCGTGTGAGCGATACAGCCAACTGTCATTCGAGATAATGGGCCTCGGCCCAAGTTGCTCCCTTCTAGCGCGGGAATCGATTGGTGGCGCACACCGCGTTGTATAGGAGGTCTCCACCTTATTAGGGCGTCTACAATGAAGAGCACAGGCCCCAGAATCTATTTCCCAGCCGTTTCAGCAAAATCCCGTTCGATCCCAGGATATTTGCTACCGTTGGAGCAAAAGTTTTCACCGGGTGCTAGCGAACTTTTCTGTCCTGTTTTCATTCTGGGTAGCGCCTATAATTTATGGCTAGAGTTGGAGATTCGGACTCTAGTACAAACGCTCAACATAAAAATATTTCTTTTCTTTTCCTAAGCTCCCATGTAAGCGTTGAAGCCTTGTAGATGCCCTTAAGCACCAACTTGTTAGTAAAACGGACATGGGTGGGCACATGAGCCACCACCCATTAGGCTCGCCCGTTCGTCCCACTCGCCTGCGTGCTATATTTTTTGGCTGATGGTGGTCCGCTATGTCCGAAAAATGGTCGGTTTTTCCTACTAATTTAGAAAAGTTCTGTCTAATAAAAAAATGTTTGTGAATTAAAAAGATTGTACGCGAATTCAAAAAATGTTCATGAATTTGAAAATTTTCATATCCAAAATTTTTCAAATTCAAACAAATCTTAGATTTCAACAAAAAATTGCTAATCCAAAAGTGTCCACAAATTTTTAAAAAGTTTCCGTTTTTGAAACAAGTGTAAAAAATGCTCACAATTTTTAGAAAAGTTCATGAATTATAAAATGGTCATGGATTAAAAATATATTTGTGGATTTTAAAAATATTCATGAATTTAAAAAATGTTACTGGATTTAAAAATAGTTGTGGATTTTAATGTTCACGAATTTAGAAAAGTTCATGAAATTTACAAATTGGTCAAGAATTTTAAAAGTATTATGAATTAAAAATAATTTGATGCATTTTGAAAAGTTTGCGAATTTAAAAAACATTCACATTTTTGAAAAGGTTCTACTCACGTACAACAACATGGACCACTACATCTTGACAGTGGCATAGCTTTTATCTGCTACATGGGCTGCAAAGCACACCACAAACACCTCTTTAATTTAGTCCTCACATGGTCAGCACGGATCACGGCGCATGCATTGTGTGGTCATGATAGCTATGTCCCTAGCAAGCTATGATACCCGGTAGTAGGATGCATTTTCTCTCTCTCTCTCTCTACT
>NC_057812.1:704283049-704286909 GCF_018294505.1 Triticum aestivum | reverse complement strand
AAATATATTCATATATTATATATAATATATTCTAAAGTGAGTTACATGAAAAAATTTATGTACTCATATTCACAATGATGTTGCTCGTGTACGATCTCATGCCGAATGGCACTACATCACAACACTTGATTAGGGGCAGTTAACTGCCGGGAGAAGTAGCTGAGCAAGGGCAAATGAACTGCCAGGACATTTGTTACTGCCGGCACAAGTACCTCAAGGCATAGAAACTGCCGTTAGAACCTGAGCAACAAAGGCATACACACTGCCGGTACATTTTAAGGCACATTATCTGCCGGGAGAACTCAAACCTGGCCCATTTACTGCCGGGACCCTGTTGGGAGCGAGACCGAGCAAATATTGGGCCTGAGCGCGCGCTGGTGAGGGAAAGCGCGCGAGGTACGAAAGGCCCAAACGAACTATAGACGCGCCGACCCTCAACCCAGGCCGCAGCCACCCCAAATCGACGTCCCACTCCTCGACCTCTAGAAAAAAAACTCCTACCCTCGACCAGATCTGATCATCCGCCGGCCGCCCTCCACCCAACCATTGCCGCCGTCGCGCCCCACCACCACAGCCCTGCCGTCGGCCACCACCCCGACCACCGCCGCTGTCGCCCCAACCACCCCACAACAGCGCCAGCAAGCACCGCCGCCCCCAACCATCCCATTGCCGCCGGCCGTCCTCAACCCAGCCGCAGCCGTCGTCGGCCCCCACCACTGCAGCCCCGCCGTTGGCCCCTACCACACCACCGCCCATGACTGCCGTCCACCCGACCACTGCGGTCGTCGCCCCGAACCACCCCACAGTAGCACCGCCGAGCACCCAACTGACACGGACAACCACTGCCGATGAGCCACTCCACCGGCGACCACCCTCCTCCGCCGAACGCCTTCCCTCGTCACCGCCCTATTTCGCGAGCTTCCTCCCCCGAGTAGGACTCCTCCCTAAGGTGCGTCGCCACACAGCAGAATCTCACCATTTCGGAGAGGGCGCAAAGATTGTAACGCTGTATGGCGTGCGCGCCGAATCCTTGTTGCCCTCATTTTCGTTTTTCTGCTTTTGTCCTAGATGATGTTGTTGATGCTATTACTTTTCTTAATGATCCTCGTGCAGCCGATGGAGCCAGGAGTTCTTTGAATGGGATTGGTGAATGCAATAGTGTTGGTGTGTGGATTTATTATCTTCTTATGAGAGAAGAACAAGCAGGCAAGTCGAATCAGTGGTGGTTCCGTTGGTTGCTTTGATGTAATATTTGTATTGTCTGTAGGTGAGGGTTCTGATTTAATCCTTTTGAACCTCAAAGAGGCTGTTAGCCTAAATAAATCTTTGCTCCAGGTAACCTAACTTCTATAGCTTTTGTATTTAGGCTTCTGTTGCATCAGGGGCAAACAAGTGCTATCTTGTTTGAGTTTTACTTTCCTATATTGCAGAGTGCTTGATTGTAGGACTACACATTTTACAAAGATTTTCTCCAAACAAATAAATAGAAATATTACATGGACGCATATTGGCTATACACACTGGTACAATTAGACACAGTTCACTTAAATATAGTTGTGCCTGTTGAATTGTAATAACTGTGGCATTAGGTGAACTGTACCATAGGCTGTGCACTTGCCTTATTGTTGGAAACAGAAATAGAGCTCTATCTTGTTATTTTCTCTGTATTCTACCCTCATGGTTCATAGGGTAACAAGCATAGTATTTGAATGAGATGGCATTTACTGTTGGTGGCTTATTTGTATGCCTAACAAGTTGGGTGCAATGCTCATTTGGTAAAAAATTCTTCATGGGTAGGTCTTTGATCTTGTTCATATATGTACACAGTGAGCTTTACGAAATGAATTCACTACTACTCGAAGTTTTGTGTATGGAAGGGAGATTGGATATTCGGCTCACTGTGTACTAACCAAAACATATGTAAGATACTCTACTCATTCTGGTTCATGCTGTTACTTAATTATAAGCGCTTCTTTTATGAGCTTCCATCTTATGCAAATATTGTGGTAATTTAGCAGCCTACTTTCATGGCTTTGGATGTCACTTAAAAAACTATAAGTGCAAGTGTTTTTTTGTTTTCGCTTACCTGGATGTGGAAGTATAAGGAACAAGCTCATGTACAAGATGTCTTATTTTGTTGTTGTGAAAAGCTCATGTACAAGCTGTCAAAGTATAATTAAGTAACAAGCTCGTTTTCTTTGCTTATTATAATACCATAATACCAACTTTGCAAAACACAATTCTCTATTTATAATCCTTTATTTTCACTTGTCAAGTTTCCCATCTGATGTTTATGGATTGCTTATGGCAAGGAATGCTGATTCATTGTTATGGTTTAAAAGATGAACCAGGGCAAGGACACTAACATTGCATTGATTGCTTAAAAAACTTTCCTTCTATGTATGTAGTTGGAAGTGGACAAGTCCATGGCAAAAGCAGGAATACGACCACAAGCAAGCTGAGGAGGTAATATTCATGTTTCTCTTGGCTATTAGCTGAGGAGGTAATTTCATGTTTCTCTTGGCTATTAGCTGAGGAGGTCTAAGTGGGTCATTCTTTTTCTTGATTGAGGTCTATTTTTGCATCTACTGCTCTCAACGGCGGACCCATTAATCATCTACTAGGCAGTAAGCACCTCCTTGATGCGTGCCTGGAGAAGAACGAAGCGACTCCTCAGCGAGCGACCAAACTCAGATTTCGTTGTTTGACCGGCGACCACCGACACCTGAGTGTGGGACTGTGGGGGTGGGGGCGTGGTGCACCGGCGGACTGGACGGCGGCCGCTGTGGCTTGCCGGCATGGGGGTGGCTGCTGGCGGGCAGCCGACTAGGCTAGGGATTGGTGGTCAGGGGCTCCCTCCGGTTCTGCAGTCCTGACCTCGTCTCGTCGCCACGCGCAGTGCCGCATTGAGATGGTGAGTAAAATGCCCTTGCTGGCTCTCTCTCCCCTCTGGAAGTCGTGGAAATTTCGAGTATTTTGATTCTGAGTTTTCTTTCTTAGTTGGGGAAAATTCTAGTTAGGTCATTGATTCTGTCAATTAGATTTTGTGCTGAATAGAAAGTCTCATTTACAGAAGAAGGAAGTAGTGTTGCTTAAGGGAAACAATTGATGCATTTTGCAAAAGAAAAAGAAGTGATTCAGTTGAATATAAATTATCCAAGTTTCTCGATATAAATATCTAATTGGTTGTATACATTATGTATTTGAATTTTTTTTCTCTTGTAGCTTCGCCCCTCCTGAGATTTCCTTCAAGCTCCGCCACTGACTGCTCTACGTTCTCCAGAGATAATGGTTTTTACTATTTGCAATCATGCTTCACACTCTCATCACAATAAATTAGAAAAGAATGCCGCCGGTTGTGGTTGTTGATATAGTTTCTTATTCTTGCATGCCAGCTGGTTCTTGAAGTAGAGTTGTAGACGACATAATCATCTTTCGTATTTTTGTTTGCATGTTTCCAAGAATTTTCATGTCTCGAAATCTGTACAGTACTCAAGTTTACAAAAAAAAACATTTCATGCAATAATTGTGGCTGCAACTCTTGGAATTGGAACTGTGAAAGGATGTGTCATATTTGCTTCCTAGTTTGCACTTTTTGGTCCATGCTGTTCTTCCTAGTTTGCACCGTGCTTCTTGGTTTTACATTCCTAATGGCTTACATTGGTTCTGAATCTTCTGATAACCATATGTTTACTTCAATGAGCTTATTTGTTTGTATATGTTTTCTTCTAATGTTGTTTTCAAATCTACGATTTACTCTTGACCAATAAACATACTAGCACATGGTCACAAACCAGTGCATAAATCAGCTTGTTTATCTGTCTGTTTGTACAAAGCCTTAGTTAAATTTTTTAGGCTAA
>NC_057812.1:704275080-704282723 GCF_018294505.1 Triticum aestivum | reverse complement strand
ATTTAACTATGTATAGAGAGCATAAAAAGAGCTTTTGTTGACAAGAAAAATTTGTAGTTCTGAAAAGGAAATATGTACGTAAATTTAGAAAGTAGCAGGACACATATAGAGAATCATGAACATCATGTTTTGGACATATGTCATAGAGAACAAAAGCCTCACATTTAGCATATGTTTGCAAATAAAAAAGCACATACATGTCTCGGTGTGAGCAGTCATGCCATGCCATCAGTGTGAGCAGCTGAAGCCTTGCAAAAAATTTCATATGCAAGCCCTGAAAATTTTATATGGAAGCCAAAGGGTTGTAGAACTGGCCCTTAGTCACTTAAATATCACCTGGTCTTTGTTTCTAGTCCCAGATTATATGTGGTCTGCAGCTCACAGATTTTTCCTGTGTTTATCTTGCTTTCTTAACTGCTTCCTTACCTGCTGCCATAGCTATAATCTCCATTTTGAATTTCTGTTCTGTTGCAGGTTTTGCAAATGTATGCAAGTTCACGGAGGTTTGGAAGGACCTTCAAGCTGTTGAAGATTTGGAATACCTACAATTAAGTTGATGGAGTGATAATGTCATATACCTTATTTGTTGACCTGGAGACTTGCTCTGCTCATTTTGGTTGTGGCAAATTTAGAAATTTATGTACTACTTTTGTGGTACTACATTTTGGTAGTGTGATACATCTAGAAACATATATGTACTTCTCATTTTGTGGAACAACCTCCTTATATATGGAAGCTTATATGTACTTCTTTTCTGGAATAGCCTACTTGTATTGTTGTGTTTATCGAATAAAGTTTACGGTTTTGATGATGCCTATATGTTACTTTGATTGATGAAGTGTATGTATAAATAGTGTGATATGTCATGATTGCCTGAACATAATGAATGGATAGGGATGCCCAGAACAAATTGCTAGTGAAATCAACATGCTGGCATAATAACTGCCGGGTAAACCTGCTTGTGCCGGCAGTTGAACTGCTGGCAATTGTACTTTCATGTTCTTGAACAATCTGCCGGGAGAAAATGGACTGCCGGCAAATAGATGGGCAAGGGCAACAAAACTGCCGGGAGAAGTGTATCTGCCGGGAGAAGTAATCCCCGACAGCTGTTCTCGTGGCAGTTCTATCTGCCGGGAGAAAACCTGTGCCGGCAGTTTGTCTGCCCTTTAATGTGCCTTCTCCCGGCAGTTTTTTTGTCCTTACATCAGTGTTGTGGTGTAGTGTGGAAGCCTCGACACTCATATTCACAACAAAAAAAGCGTGGGCCACTCAGGTTAGGTACTCAGATTTCAATGTCAATTTGCTTGCCTGCTAGTGTGTTATCTACTCAATTAACTCTCTACTTATCTAATGGTAAAAAAAACTCTCTACTTATCTCTCTTTCTCTGTAGGCATGAGATTGTACTCGGTGTAGGGCTGCGCTTCTGTACCTTCCCCGAGGTTTGGGAGCAATGCGTTCTGCATCGAGACATCAAGCCGAGCAACATAATGCTGGACGCGTCCTTCAACACAAAGCTTGGCGACTTTGGCCTCGCGAGGCTCGTCGACCATGGCAGAGGATCACACACGACGGTGCTCACTGGCACCATGGCGTACATGGACCCAGAGTGCATGGTCACCGGTAGAGCAAGCCCCGAGTCCGATGTCTACAGCTTCGAGGTAGTGGTCCTTGAGATTGCCAATGGCCGGCGCCCGCTCGTAATCATCCCCAAGGAAGACGAAGAAGAATCTGCCATGCACATGGTGCAATGGTTCTGAGATTTCTTCAACGACGGCTGTATTCTGGATGCCGCCGATGAGCGCCTAGAAGGCGAATTCGATAGCGGGGAAATGGGGCGTGTGATGGTGGCCGCGCTCTGGTGTGCGCACCCGGACAGCAGCATGAGGCCGTCCATTAGGCAGGCGGTCAACGTGATGCGGTCCGGCAGTAGCAAAAGCAGCAACAGCAACAACCAAGGTTTTGGATTTCGAATGGACGGATTTTCTCATGGGGGGGGGCGAGATCCTCGGTTACCACGGTAACCGACAAATACCGAATATATTTCGGACGAATTTATTATTGAATTTTGAATTCAAATTCTTTTAGCCTCAATATAGATAGCAACTGAATAGATATTAGCCACAGGAGCGGTATCTCAATTGAACGCCTACACTTGCTAGGCAAAGAGGTCGCGAGTTCGACTCGTGGGTATATAGTCTATCTTTTTTCATATACTCCCTCTGTAAACTTTAGATCACTATTTTAATGATCTAAACGCTCTTATATTAGTTTATAGAGGGAGTACATATTTTGCAAAATAAACAAACTTCAGATGAAGAGTCGAACCTACGTCGCCCTGCTGCCGGAAGTACATGCTTACCACCACGCCATATCTAACTCTGGTTATATTCTTGAGATGTCCATCTATACTAGCACAGGTTCAAAGGTAAAAATTCAAAAATTTCGGGATTTTTTGCTCGGGATATGACTTTCTCGTGGGCTGGCGAGAATCTCGGTAACCGCGCGGTAACCATTTTTCTCGGGCGGTACCCAAAACCATGCTTGTGAGTAGGAGTAGAAATAAAGCTAGCCATTCCCTAGCTCAGATGGGGATTTCTGTACCTCGTACTGCTGTTTGGCTTCGCCATGGACCTGATGAAATTGGCACCATCTGCCAACAGGATTGTAATGATCTCCATTGATTAATACAATCCTTTTTTCGCAAAGAAAAAAAGAATACCCCGCACAAGATCAATCTCCTGTTAGCCCCAACAAGAACGGGCGTTCCTATACCATTTAAACGATCCTACGATAGATCGATCTCGCCTGCGCAATCGCATGAACGGCGCCATGGATCCCAGCTCCCGCATCGACGCCGCAGAGGAAGCACGCCACCGGCAGGTGATGGACAGCCTCGGCGTGTACGACGCCGACTGGGCGCTGTCCAGGGTGTTGGAGCAGTCCGACGTCCAGACGGGGCAGAACCGGTTGCGCTTCACCGAGAAGGCTGTGCGTGCTGGCTCCATCCCGGAGGTCTTCCCGGAGCTGGAGGAGCTCCGCGACGACGGCCTGAACGCCGAGAACAAAGTCTCGGTCAAGGTCCTCGACGCGGAGGGCCGTGAGAAGGAGGTGAGCCTCCGCTACCTCAACTCCAGCAAGGCGTACCGGGTCATCGGCTCCGATTGGAGGCGGCTCGTGGACGAGAGCCGCATGTGCAAGGGGGACCTCCTCGATTTCTACACGTGCAGGCGCGGCGATGGCGAACGGTGTCTCTTCTTGTTCAGGAGCCATGGCAGTGGCGCCGGCGGTACCTCCCGGAGCAACAGTCTTGTGTTGAGAGGGCCGGGTTCTGCGGAGCGTCACGCCGTCGTCAATGTCAGTCAAAATGATCCAAGATCTCGCTTGTGATCGTTCGAGGTATATGCTATTGATTGGAGAGATAAATCGTTGATATCTCAGGATAGGGAGATCGCTATCAGGCCTGCACACAATAGGACTAGCCATGTTGGTAGTTAGCCAAAAATTCTCCTTTGTCAAACAAATGCAGATAGTTAGCTGGCTGCTTCGTTTTTTCTGCCCTAAAATAGAGCCTTTCGTGGAGAGTGTACCATGCATAATTTTCTTGAATTTGGAAACTGGTCTTGTAAGTGTTAGTATCTACTGCCCGTGCTTTGCAATGGACGAATAAGTATTCATGCACCTGCTGAAGAAAAGTGTATTCGACAAGAGAAACTGAAATGCTCTTGATGCAGAACAGATTGTTTCATAGGCACCTCTGAATATATGATCTGTTCGAGCATCTCCAGCCGCGCCTCCAGAAAGGCCTCTTCAGACGATTTTTTCGCGCCGGCGCCGAGAAAACGGCCCAGTCGCGCCCCCAGAAGCTCGATTTTCGCCGGCCTAGGTCGAAATCAGCGCCGGCGGATCCAGGCCGAACCCGGCGCGCTGGGGGGCGCCAGGGCGAGCGGTTTTTGCGCGAAAGAGCCGCGGGCCAGCCGCGTCAGCGACACCGCGCCTCGTCTCCCCCCAACGCCTCGGTTTTCCGCGGGGAATCAGTGGCAAGGCTGCCGCTGGTCAGCCTTGCCATTGATTCCTCACGGGCGGCGCGTCACGGGGCGGCGCGCCGACGCCTCCCCTCCCGCGCACCGTACACACGGGTGCGGCGCAACTATATAAGCCAGTGGCCTCCCTCGCTCTGGCCACACCAGCCCTAGCCGCCGAGCTCTCTTTCTCTCCCATGCGCCACCACCGAGCCCTCCCTCTCCCTCTCCCGCACGTACGCCGCCGAGCCCTCCCTCTCCCCCTCCCGATGGTCGAGCGTTTCCCCGGCGACGAGGCGGCGACCAACAGCTTCGGCCGCCGCTCGCTCCGCGAACAGGAGTCGTGGCTCCTGTTCCAGGCCAACATCCCGGCGCCGCCGGACATGCGTGCCGGGCCGACGGGGTGGAGGCTCAGCAACGGGGGAGTTCCTATTCCCCCGTTGCTCGACGCCGTGGCGCGCCCTGGCTACTTCGCCGACGAGCTGGAGATTATCCGCGCCTCCCTCACCGACGAGCAGCGCGTCCTCCCCCAGTACGCCGCCGACAACCACGCGGCGTGGGCGGCGTACTTCGAGCGCCGCCAGCAGCAGAGGCTGGCGTCCACCAACGGGGCGCGGGTGGTGGGCGGCACGAAGAACAGCGAGGGGTGTCACCTGTGGTGGGGATTCCCCGGCCGCACGCTCGAGGGCGTGCTGACACACCTCGAGGGTGGCAACAACCCGCCGCTGGCCTACCCTCCCCCGGCGAGGGTGGCCGCCCCGTCTCACCGCCGATGTGCCGGGCAATGGATGCCCAGGAGGTTCGGCTCCTCCTCGTCGTCCTCCTCACGGGCTTCTTCCCACTCCTCCGGCTCTCCGGCGCTGCTCGGCGTCAAGGCTGAGCCCGCGGCGGAGACACCGCTCGGCCGGCGCACGCGCAGCGCCGGCATCGTCATTAAGGAGGGCGGTCGGCGCGCCTCCTTGTCGGCTCCTCCGCGCTTCGTCAAGCCTAAGACGGAGCCGGGGATCGCACCGGTGAAGACGGAGCCGGGTCTCCCCGCCGTGAAGAGGGAGCACGGCGACGCGGAGCTCGACGAGGACGCGGCCCTGGAATGGGCGCACAAGGACTCCCTGAAGATGGCGAGGGTGTAACGCCCTCGATGCGGCTATATCTCCCACGTGTCGAAGCACGACTTAGAGGCATAACCGCATTGAAAGCAATGTCGCAAGTGAGGTAATCTTCACACAAACCATGTAATACATAAGGGATAAAGATACATAGTTGGCTTACAATCGCCACTTCACACAAATACATGAATAAAGCATTACATCATCCAGATACAATCAAGGTCCGACTACGAAACCAAAATGAAAGAAGACTACCCCAAAAGCTACACAGATCCTCGATCGACCCCAACTGGACTCCACTACTGATCAACTAGAACGAAACAACACAAAGGACAAGATCTTCATCAAGCTTCTCCTTGAGCTTGGCTGCATCACCTGCACGGTATCATCGGCACCTGCAAACTGGTTTTTGGAAGTATCTGTGAGTCACGGGGACTCAGCAATCTCACACCCTCGCGATCAAGACTATTTAAGCTTATATGAAGGGTAAAAGGTACGAGGTGGAGCTGCAGCAAGCGACTAGCATATATGGTGGCTAACCAACGCAAAAGAGAGCGAGAAGAGAAGGCAAAAGCACGGTCGAACACTATGATCAAGAAGTGATCCTAGAACAACCTATGTCAAGCATAACTCCAACACCGTGTTCACTTCCCGGACCCCGCCGATAAGAGACCATCACGGTAACACACACGGTTGATGTATTTTAATTAAGGTCAACTTCAGGTTTTCTACAACCGGATATTAACAAATTCCCATCTGCCCATAACCGCGGGCACGGCTTTCGAAAGTTCAAATCCCTGCAGGGGAGTCCTAACTTAGCCCATCACAAGCTCTCATGGTCAACGAAGGATATTCCTTCTCCCGAGACATTCCGATCAGACTCGGCATCCCGGTTACAAGACATCCTCGACAATGGTAAAACAAGTCCAGCAACACCGCCCGAATGTGCCGACAAATCCCAATAGGAGATGCACATATCTCGTTCTCAGGGCACACTCAGATGAGACTAGCTACGAGTAAAACTAACCCTCAAGTTTCCCTGAGGTGGCCCCGCAGGCAGCTCAGTCGGACCAACACTCAGAGGAGCACTGGCCTAGGGGGGTTTAAATAAAGATGACCCTTGGGCTCCGGAAACCCAAGGAAAAAAGAGGCTAGGTGGCAAATGGTAAAACCAAGGTTGGGCATTGCTGGAGGAGTTTTATTCAAAACGACTGTCAAGGGGTCCCATTATAACCCAACCGCGTAAGGAACGCAAAATCCGGGAACATAACACCGATATGACGGAAACTAGGGCGGCAAGAGTGGAACAAAACACCAGACATAAGGCCGAGCCTTCCACCCTTTTCCAAGTATATATATGCGTTAATTAAATAAGAGATATTGTGATATCCCAACAAAATATCCATGTTCCAACAAGGAACAACTCCAATCTTCACCTGCAACTAACAACGCTATAAGAGGGGCTGAGCAAAGCGGTAACATAGCCAAACAACGGTTTGCTAGGACAAGGTGGGTTAGAGGCTTGGCTTAATAATATGGGAGGCATGATAAGCAAGTGATAGGTATCGCAGCTGTAAGTGCATCTAGTGCCTCTTAGTGATTTTGGTGTATTAAAGATTTATAGGTTAAGGGACTAATGCATTTGTGAGTGTACACAGGTCTATAAGTCTATGAGGAGTTTGATATTTACAGGAAAAGCTGACCCCTAAAAATGAATATCTTCGACTGAAGATTTTGGTATTTCTGAAGACTTTCATGAAGACTTTGAAAGTGAAGAAATTGGTGTGTCCATGAAGACTTGATATTCATGCGAGGAATATGAAGCTTGAAGACTTTCGTTTTCATAGTTTTGTTTTTCTCTTTCTTGAGTCATAGGAAACACCATACTGTTAAAGGAGGTCGAGGAAATACTAAGGAAAAATTTCCATGTGATGCTCAACTCAAAATCCTACACCTACCAATCCCTTCGAGTGAAGCCATTGGAAATGTCATACAGTTCAGTCAATTTCTTCAGTGACAGAGACGAAGTTCTTCTGGTCTCTGAGGAATTTGTCCTGACTGAGGAGTTAGGAATTCGCCAGTGCGGATTGCTTACACAGTGAGGAACATGATAGCCCTGAGGATTTTGCTACTCAAAATTCCGACCATTGCTGTCACTAGTGCAGAACCGGGTAATAGCACTGGTTCGTAAGGCCCTTTAGTGCCGGTTTGGTAACCGGTGCTAAAGTGTAGGCATTAAAGGCCCCCCACCCTTTAGTACCGGTTCAGCACGAACCGGTGCTAAAGGGCAACCACGTGGCACGAGCCAGCTTCGGGGGCAGGGAGCCCTTTAGTACCGGTTGGTGTCACCAACCGGTATTAAAAGGTTGGGGTTTTTTTGGGTTTATGATTTCTTTTTCATTTAATTTTATGTTTTTCATTTAATTATTTTTCGTTTGCTGGTATTTAACGATACTACATATTGTACACATTATGCATATATATAAATAAAATTTCTAGTAGAACCGATCATAATAT